>NC_134505.1:0-34141 GCF_040206685.1 Ascaphus truei
CCGATCTCCCCCCCCCTCTCTTGTCCCTCTCCCCCCCCTCTCTTTCCCCTCTCCCCCCCTCTCTTGCCCCTCTCCCCCCCCTCTCTTGCCACTCTCCCCCCCCTCTTGCCCCTCTCCCCCCCTCTCTTGCCCCTCTCCCCCCCCTATCTCTCTTGCCCTCCCTGCCCCCCCCCCCCCCCGGCAGCGTGGTGATAATGAGCTCGATCCTGGAGCACATGTGCGCCGAGGTCCTGCAGCAGACGGCCACGCGGATCAAGTTCCCGGCCACGGGCAGCGACTCCGTGCCCTACCTCCACCTGCTGCCCCCCAAGAAGCCATCAAGGAGGTGCTGCGGGGGCGTTCAGCGCCACGCTGGGCAAGGGCTGGGTGGACAGCCGCTCGCTGCACGTCTTCGACACCCTGCTGCACATGGGGGCGTCTACTGGTCTGCAACAACCTGGTCAAGGTGCGGGGGGGGGGGGGGGAGCACGAGGGGGGGAGCACCCGGGGGGAGGGGGGCGTCTACTGGTTCTGCAACAACCTGGTGAAGGTGCGGGGGGGAGCACGCGGGGGGGAGGGGGGAGCACCCGGGGGGGAGGGGGGCGTCTACTGGTTCTGCAACAACCTGGTGAAGGTGCGGGGGGGGGGGAGCACGAGGGGGGGAGCACCCGGAGGGGATGGGGGCGTCTACTGGTTCTGCAACAACCTGGTGAAGTGCGGGGGGGGGGGAGCACGAGGGGGGGAGGGGGGCGTCTACTGGTTCTGCAACAACCTGGTGAGGGGGCGGGGGGAGCACCCGGGGGGGAGGGGGGCGTCTAATGGTTCTGCAACAACCTGGTGAAGGTGCGGGGGGAGCACGCGGGGGGGAGCACGCAGGGAGAGGGGGGCGTCTACTGGTTCTGCAACAACCTGGTGAAGGTGAGGGGGGAGGACGAGGGGGGGAGCACGAGGAGGGAGGGGGGGAGCCACGCGGGGGAGCACGAGGAGGGGAGGGGGGGAGCACGTGGTGGAGGGGGGCGTCTACTGGCTCTGCAACAACCTGGTGAAGGTGCAGGGGGAGCACGAGGAGGGGGGAGCACGCAGGGGGAGGGGGGGAGCACGAGGAGGGGAGGGGGGCGTCTACTGGTTCTGCAACAACCTGGTCAAGGTGCAGGGGGGAGCACGAGGAGGGGAGGGGGGAGCACGAGGAGGGGAGGGGGGAGCACGAGGAGGGGAGGGGGGAGGGGGGAGCACCCGGGGGGGAGGGGAGCGTCTACTGGTTCTGCAACAACCTGGTGAAGGTGCGGGGGGGGGGAGCACGAGGGGGGGAGGGGGGCGTCTACTGGTTCAGCAACAACCTGGTGAAGGGGCGGGGGAGCACGAGGGGGGGAGCACCCGGGGGGGAGGGGGCGTCTACTGGTTCTGCAACAACCTGGTGAAGGTGCGGGGGGAGCACGCGGGGGGGAGCACGCAGGGAGAGGGGGGCGTCTACTGGTTCTGCAACAACCTGGTGAAGGTGAGGGGGGAGGACGAGGGGGGAGGGGGGGAGCACGCGGGGGAGCACGAGGAGGGGAGGGGGGGAGCACGTGGTGGGAGGGGGCGTCTACTGGTTCTGCAACAACCTGGTGAAGTGCAGGGGGGAGCACGCAGGTGGAGGGGGGAGCACGAGGAGGGGAGGGGGGAGCACGAGGAGGGGAGGGGGTCGTCTACTGGTTCTGCAACAACCTGGTCAAGGTGCAGGGGGGAGCACGAGGAGGGGAGGGGGGAGGAGGGGAGGGGGGAGCACGCGGGGGGAGGGGGCGTGTACTGGTTCTGCAACAACCTGGTCAAGGTGCGGGGGGGAGCACGAGGAGGGGGGGAGAGAGCAGGCAAGAGGGGGGAGCACGAGGGGGGGAGAGAGCAGGCAAGAGGAGGGGGAGCACGAGGGGGGGAGAGAGCAGGCAAGAGGGGGGGAGTACGAGGGGGGAGAGAGCAGGCAAGAGGGGGGGAGAGCAGGCAAGAGGGGGGGAGGAAAGCAGGCAAGAGGGGGGCGTCTACTGGTTCTGCAACAACCTGGTCAAGGTGCGGGGGGGGAGCATGAGGAGGGGAGAGAGCAGGGCAAGGGAGGTGTCTTCGGGTTCTGCAACAACCTGCTCAAGATGCGGGGGGGTGGGAGAGGGCAGTGGGGGGGGAGCATGGCAAGGGGTGCAGTGTGGGGGGGGGCACGGCAGGAGCAGGGCAGGGTGTGCAGTGGGGGGGGGCACGGCGGGGGCAGGACCGGCACGGTGGGGGGTGACAGGCGTTTCCCCTCTGCCCCCCGCCGCAGGAGCTGCTGACGGAGACGCGCATGGAGTTCGCGCTGCGCGCTGTGGAGCTTCTGTACGCCATCTTCTGCCTGGACATGCCACAGCTCACCCTCACCCTGCTGGGCCACGTGCTGCCCGCGCTGCTCACGGACTCCGCCACGTGGCACACGCTGATGGACCCCCCGGGCAGGGCGCTGGCAAAGTGAGGGGGCAAGAGAGGGACGCGCAGGGTGATGCGGGGACGCGCAGGGTGACACGGGGACGCGCAGGGTGACAATGACTCAGTGTGACGCGCAGGGTGACACGGGGACACGCAGGGTGACAATGACTGTGTGACGCGCAGGGTGACGCGGGGATGCGCCGGGTGACAATGACTCAGTGTGACGCGCAGGGTGACACATGACACGCAGGGTGACACGGCTACACGCAGGGTGACAGTGACCTCTTGTTAGTTGATGTGAGACGTGTCGCGTGTGTTGATGTGAGACGTGTGTCGCTGTGTTTTGTTGATGTGAGACGTGTGTCGCTGTGTTGTGTTGATGTGAGACGTGTATCGCTGTGTTGTGTTGATGTGAGACGTGTGTCGCTGTGTTGTGTTGATGTGAGACGTGTGTCGCTGTGTTGTGTTGATGTGAGACGTGTGTCGCTGTGTTGTGTTGATGTGTGTCGTTGATTTCCCCTCCTACAGGTTGTCTGTCTGGTGCGCAATGACATCTTACTCCACCCACAACAAAGGACAGCTCTCTCCCCGGCAGAGGAAGAGACACAGAGAGGACATAGAGGTGTGTGTGACTGTGTGTGACTGTGCGTGTGACTGTGTGTGACTGTGTGTGTGACCTGTGTGACTGTGCGTGTGACTGTGTGACTGTGCGTGTGATTGTGTGTGCGTGTGACTGTGTGTGTGTGACTGTGTGTGTGTGACTGTGTGTGACTGTGTGTGTGTGACTGTGTGTGTGACTGTGTGTGTGACTGTGTGTGTGTGACTGTGTGTGACTGTGTGTGTGTGACTGTGTGACTGTGTGTGTGTGTGACTGTGTGTGTGTGTGACTGTGTGTGTGACTGTGTGTGTGTGACTGTGTGTGTGTGACTGTGTGTGTGTGACTGTGTGTGTGTGACTGTGTGTGTGTGACTGTGTGTGTGTGACTGTGTGTGTGTGTGACTGTGTGTGTGTGTGACTGTGACTGTGTGTGTGTGACTGTGTGTGTGTGACTGTGTGTGTGTGTGACTGTGTGTGTGTGACTGTGTGTGTGTGACTGTGTGTGTGTGACTGTGTGTGACTGTGTGTGACTGTGTGTGACTGTGTGTGACTGTGTGTGACTGTGTGTGACTGTGTGTGACTGTGTGTGACTGTGTGTGACTGTGTGTGACTGTGTGTGTGTCTTAGCACACACGGTGTACTCTGCGCTTTACCAAGAGATAATAAGCGCAGGGAACTATAACACAATAAGCGCAGCAAGGTCAGGCGGGAGGAAAGGAAACTCCCTGCCCGCAGAGCTCACACTCTAAGCCGTATGTGGAGAGACAGAGGCGGCAGGTGAGGGAATAAGTGCAGCAGATGGCAGTGCCTGGCCTTGATGGTGGGTAGGTGCAGTAGATGGCAGTGCCTGGCCTTGATGGTGGGTAGGTGCTGTAGATGGCAGTGCCTGGCCTTGATGGTGGGTAGGTGCTGTAGATGGCAGTGCCTGGCCTTGATGGTGGTAGGTGCAGTAGATGGCCGTGCCTGGCCTTGATGGTGGGTAGGTGCAGTAGATGGGAGTGCCTGGCCTTGATGGTGGGTAGGTGCTGTAGATGGCAGTGCCTGGCCTTGATGGTGGGTAGGTGCTGTAGATGGCAGTGCCTGGCCTTGATGGTGGGTAGGTGCAGTAGATGGCAGTGCCTGGCCTTGGTGGTGGGTAGGTGCTGTAGATGGCAGTGCCTGGCCTTGATGGTGGGTAGCTGCTGTAGATGGCAGTGCCTGGCCTTGATGGTGGGTAGGTGCTGTAGATGTCAGTGCCTGGCCTTGATGGTGGGTAGGTGCTGTAGATGTCAGTGCCTGGCCTTGATGGTGGGTAGGTGCAGTAGATGGCAGTGCCTGGCCTTGATGGTGGGTAGCTGCTGTAGATGGCAGTGCTGGCCTTGATGGTGGGTAGGTGCTGTAGATGTCAGTGCCTGGCCTTGATGGTGGGTAGGTGCAGTAGATGGCAGTGCCTGGCCTTGATGGTGGGTAGCTGCTGGTAGATGGCAGTGCCTGGCCTTGATGGTGGGTAGGTGCAGTAGATGGCAGTGCCTGCCTTGATGGTGGGTAGGTGCTGTAGATGGCAGTGCCTGGCCTTGATGGTGGGTAGGTGCAGTAGATGGCAGTGCCTGGCCTTGATGGTGGGTAGGTGCTGTAGATGGCAGTGCCTGGCCTTGATGGTGGGTAGGTGCAGTAGATGGCAGTGCCTGGCCTTGGTGGTGGGTAGGTGCTGTAGATGGCAGTGCCTGGCCTTGATGGTGGGTAGCTGCTGTAGATGGCAGTGCCTGGCCTTGATGGTGGGTAGGTGCTGTAGATGTCAGTGCCTGGCCTTGATGGTGGGTAGCTGCTGTAGATGGCAGTGCTGGCCTTGATGGGTGGGTAGGTGCTGTAGATGTCAGTGCCTGGCCTTGATGGTGGGTAGGTGCAGTAGATGGCAGTGCCTGGCCTTGATGGTGGGTAGGTGCAGTAGATGCCGTGCCTGGCCTTGATGGTGGGTAGGTGCAGTAGATGGCAGTGCCTGGCCTTGATGGTGGGTAGGTGCAGTAGATGGCAGTGCCTGGCCTTGGTGGTGGGTAGGTGCTGTAGATGGCAGTGCTGGCCTTGATGGTGGGTAGCTGCTGTAGATGGCAGTGCCTGGCCTTGATGGTGGGTAGGTGCAGTAGATGGCAGGGCCTGGCCTTGATGGTGGGTAGGTGCTGTAGATGGCAGTGCCTGGCCTTGATGGTGGGTAGGTGCTGTAGATGGCCGTGCCTGGCCTTGATGGTGGGTAGATGCAGTAGATGGCCGTGCCTGGCCTTGATGGTGGGTAGGTGCAGTAGATGGCAGTACCTGGCCTTGATGGTGGGTAGGTGCAGTAGATGGCAGTGCCTGGCCATGATGGTGGGTAGGTGCAGTAGATGGCCGTGCCTGGCCTTGATGGTGGGTAGGTGCAGTAGATGGCAGTGCCTGGCCTTGATGGTGGGTAGGTGCAGTAGATGGCAGTGCCTGCCTTGATGGTGGGTAGGTGCAGTAGATGGCAGTGCCTGCCTTGATGGTGGTAGGTGCAGTAGATGGCCGTGCCTGGCCTTGATGGTGGGTAGGTGCAGTAGATGGCAGTGCCTGGCCTTGATGGTGGGTAGGTGCAGTAGATGGCAGTGCTGGCCTTGATGGTGGGTAGGTGCAGTAGATGGCAGTGCCTGGCCTTGATGGTGGGTAGGTGCTTGTAGATGGCAGTGCCTGGCCTTGATGGTGGGTAGCTGCTGTAGATGGCCAGTGCCTGGCCTTGATGGTGGGTAGGTGCTGTAGTTGTCAGTGCTGGCCTTGATGGTGGGTAGCTGCTGTAGATGGCAGTGCCTGGCCTGATGGTGGGTAGGTGCTGTAGTTGGCAGTGCCTGGCCTTGATGGTGGGTAGCTGCTGTAGATGGCAGTGCCTGGCCTTGATGGTGGGTAGGTGCTGTAGATGGCAGTGCCTGCCTTGATGGTGGGTAGGTGCTGTAGATGGCAGGGCGGGCGCACTTGATGGGGGGGGGGGGGAGACAGAGGGACTCTGTGTGTGTGTGTGTGTGTGTGTGTGTGTGTGTGTGTGTGTGTGTGTGTGGTGTGTGTGTGTGTGTGTGTGTGTGTGTGTGTGTGTGTGTGTGTGTGTGACCGACCTTTGGCCCGTCACTCCGCCTCAGGCCAATGAGAGGTGTGGCGGGGGGCGGGCAGGGCCAAGGGACCAATCTCATTGGCCTGAGGCGGAGTGACGGGCCCAAGGGCCAATGCGATTGCCGCTAGGGACAGGGAGACACATACGACGGTTTCAGAAATATATAGATAGATATATACCAGACAGGTCACTCCGCGATCCCTTATTACAGTAAATAAGGGACCCAGCGTGGTTCGGGCAGCCGACCCCTCCCGGCGTTCATATCGCGGAAGGCGGACCCCTAAACGTAACCTCCGCCCCTCCCCGGCGTTCATATCGCGGAAGGCGGACCCCTAAACGTAACCTCCGCCCCTCCCCGGCGTTCATATCGCGGAAGGCGGACCCCTAACGTAACCTCCGCCCCTCCCCGGCGTTCATATCGCGGAAGGCGGACCCCTAAACGTAACCTCCGCCCCTCCCCGGCGTTCATATCGCGGAAGGCGGACCCCTAAACGTAACCTCCGCCCCCCCCCCCCCCCCCCCCCCCGGCGTTCATATCGCGGAAGGCGGACCCCTAAACGTAACCTCGGCCCCCCCCCCCCCCCCAGCGTTCATGTCGTGGAAGGCGGACCCCTAAACGTAACCTCCCCCCCCCCCCCCCCAGCGTTCATGTCGTGGAAGGCGGACCCCTAAACGTAGCCTCCGCCCCCCCTCCCCCCCCGGCGTTCATGTCGCGGAAGGCGGACCCCTAAACGTAGCCTCCGCCCCCGCCCCCCCCCCCCCCCCCGGCGTTCATGTCGCGGAAGGCGGACCCCTAAACGTAACCTCCGCCCCCCCCCCCCCCCCCCGGCGTTCATGTCGCGGAAGGCGGACCCCTAAACGTAACCTCCCCCCCCCCCAGGATTACAGCAGCCTCTTCCCGCTGGACGACACGCAGCGATCCAAACTGATGCGCCTGCTGAGCTCCAACGAGGAGGATCACGCGTCCCAACCAGCGCAGTAAGTAGCCGACCCGGACCCAGGTACCAGCGCCGTGTGCGGAGTACGGAGAGGTGCCCGGGTACACTGTGTATAGTGTGCGCAGTACAGAGGTGCCCGGGTACACTGTGTATAGTGTGCGCAGTACAGAGAGGTGCCCGGGTACACTGTGTATAGCGTGCGCAGTACGGAGAGGTGCCCGGGTACACTGTGTATAGTGTGTGCGCAGTGTGCGCAGTACAGAGAGGTGCCCGGGTACACTGTGTATAGTGTGCGCCGTACAGAGAGGTGCCGGGTACACTGTGTATATCGTGCGCAGTACAGAGAGGTGCCCGGGTACACTGTGTATAGCGTGGTGCGGAGTACAGAGAGGTGCCCCGGGTACACTGTGTATAGTGTGCCGCAGTACAGAGAGGTGCCCGGGTACACTGTGTATAGTGTGTCGCAGTACAGAGAGGTGCCCGGGTACACTGTGTATAGCTGTGCGCAGTACGAGAGGTGCCCGGGTACACTGTGTATAGTGTGCGCAGTACAGAGAGGTGCCCGGGTACACTGTGTATAGTGTGCGCAGTACAGGGAGGTGCCCGGGTACACTGTGTATAGTGTGCGCAGTACGGAGAGGTCGGGTACCTGTGTATAGCGTGCGCAGTACAGAGGTGCCGGGTACACTGTGTATAGTGTGCGCAGTACAGAGAGGTGCCCGGTACACTGTGTATAGTGTGCGCAGTACGAGAGGTGCCCGGGTACACTGTGTATAGTGTGCGCAGTACGAGAGGTGCCCGGGTACACTGTGTATAGGTGCGCAGTACAGGAGGTGCCCGGGTACACTGTGTATAGTGTGCGAGTACAGGAGAGGTGCCGGGTACACTGTGTATAGTGTGCGCAGTACAGAGAGGTGCCCGGGTACACTGTGTATAGTGTGCGCAGTACGGAGAGGTGCCCGGGTACACTGTGTATAGTGTGCGCAGTACAGAGAGGTGCCGGGTACACTGTGTATAGTGTGCGCAGTACAGAGAGGTGCCGGGTACACTGTGTATAGTGTCGTGCGCAGTACGGAGAGGTGCCCGGGTACACTGTGTATAGTGTGCGCAGTACGGAGAGGTGCCCGGGTACACTGTGTATAGTGTGCGCAGTACGGAGAGGTGCCGGGTACACTGTGTATAGTGTGCGCAGTACAGAGAGGTGCCCGGGTACACTGTGTATAGCGTGCGCAGTACAGAGAGGTGCCCGGGTACACTGTGTATAGTGTGTGCGCAGTACGGAGAGGTGCCGGGTACACTGTGTATAGTGTGCGCAGTACAGAGAGGTGCCCGGGTACACTGTGTATAGCGTGCGCAGTACGGAGAGGTGCCGGGTACACTGTGTATAGTGTGCGCAGTACAGAGAGGTGCCGGGTACACTGTGTATAGTGTGCGCAGTACGGAGAGGTGCCCGGGTACACTGTGTATAGCGTGCGCAGTACAGAGAGGTGCCCGGGTACACTGTGTATAGTGTGTGCGCAGTACAGAGAGGTGCCCGGGTACACTGTGTATAGCGTGCGCAGTACAGAGAGGTGCCCGGGTACACTGTGTATAGCGTGCGCAGTACAGAGAGGTGCCCGGGTACACTGTGTATAGTGTGTGCGCAGTACAGAGAGGTGCCCGGGTACACTGTGTATAGCGTGTGCAGTACAGGGAGGTGCCCGGGTACACTGTGTATAGTGTGCGCAGTACAGAGAGGTGCCCGGGTACACTGTGTATAGCGTGCGCAGTACAGAGAGGTGCCCGGGTACACTGTGTATAGCGTGCGCAGTACAGGGAGGTGCCCGGGTACACTGTGTATAGCGTGCGCAGTACAGAGAGGTGCCCGGGTACACTGTGTATAGCGTGCGCAGTACAGAGAGGTGCCCGGGTACACTGTGTATAGCGTGCGCAGTACAGAGAGGTGCCCGGGTACACTGTGTATAGCGTGCGCAGTACAGAGAGGTGCCCGGGTACACTGTGTATAGTGTGCGCAGTACAGAGAGGTGCCGGGTACACTGTGTATAGTGTGCGCAGTACAGAGAGGTGCCCGGGTACACTGTGTATAGTGTGCGCAGTACGGAGAGGTGCCGGGTACACTGTGTATAGTGTGCGCAGTACAGAGAGGTGCCCGGGTACACTGTGTATAGTGTGCGCAGTACAGGGAGGTGCCCGGGTACACTGTGTATAGTGTGCGCAGTACAGAGAGGTGCCGGGTACACTGTGTATAGTGTGCGCAGTACAGAGAGGTGCCCGGGTACACTGTGTATAGTGTGCGCAGTACAGAGAGGTGCCCGGGTACACTGTGTATAGTGTGCGCAGTACAGAGAGGTGCCGGGTACACTGTGTATAGTGTGCGCAGTACGGAGAGGTGCCCGGGTACACTGTGTATAGTGTGTGCGCAGTACGGAGAGGTGCCCGGGTACACTGTGTATAGTGTGCGCAGTACGGAGAGGTGCCCGGGTACACTGTGTATAGTGTGCGCAGTACAGGAGGTGCCGGGTACACTGTGTATAGTGTGCGCAGTACGGAGAGGTGCCCGGGTACACTGTGTATAGTGTGCGCAGTACAGAGAGGTGCCGGGTACACTGTGTATAGTAGTGCGCAGTACAGAGAGGTGCCCGGGTACACTGTGTATAGTGTGCGCAGTACAGAGAGGTGCCGGGTACACTGTGTATAGTGTGCGCAGTACAGAGAGGTGCCGGGTACACTGTGTATAGTGTGCGCAGTACAGGGAGGTGCCCGGGTACACTGTGTATAGTGTGCACAGTACAGAGAGGTGCCCGGGTACACTGTGTATAGTGTGTGCAGTACAGAGAGGTGCCCGGGTACACTGTGTATAGTGTGCGCGCAGTACAGAGAGGTGCCCGGGTACACTGTGTATAGTGTGCGCAGTACAGGGAGGTGCCCGGTACACTGTGTATAGTGTGCGCAGTACGGAGAGGTGCCCGGGTACACTGTGTATAGTGTGCGCGCAGTACAGAGAGGTGCCCGGGTACACTGTGTATAGTGTGCGCAGTACAGAGAGGTGCCCGGGTACACTGTGTATAGCGTGCGCAGTACAGGGAGGTGCCGGTACACTGTGTATAGTGTGCGCAGTACAGGGAGGTGCCCGGGTACACTGTGTATAGTGTGCGCAGTACGGAGAGGTGCCCGGGTACACTGTGTATAGCGTGCGCAGTACAGAGAGGTGCCCGGGTACACTGTGTATAGTGTGCGCGCAGTACAGAGAGGTGCCCGGGTACACTGTGTATAGCGTGCGCAGTACGGAGAGGTGCCCGGGTACACTGTGTATAGTGTGCGCAGTACAGAGAGGTGCCGGGTACACTGTGTATAGTGTGCGCGCAGTACAGAGAGGTGCCCGGGTACACTGTGTATAGTGTGCGCGCAGTACAGAGAGGTGCCGGGTACACTGTGTATAGTGTGCGCAGTACAGGGAGGTGCCCGGGTACACTGTGTATAGTGTGCGCAGTACGGAGAGGTGCCGGGTACACTGTGTATAGTGTGTGCGCAGTACAGAGAGGTGCGGGTACACTGTGTATAGTGTGCGCAGTACGGAGAGGTGCCGGGTACACTGTGTATAGTGTGCGCAGTACAGAGAGGTGCCCGGGTACACTGTGTATAGTGTGCGCAGTACAGAGAGGTGCCGGGTACACTGTGTATAGTGTGCGCAGTACAGAGAGGTGCCGGGTACACTGTGTATAGTGTGTGCGCAGTACGAGAGGTGCCCGGGTACACTGTGTATAGTGTGCGCAGTACAGAGGTGCCCGGGTACACTGTGTATACGTGCGCAGTACAGAGAGGTGCCCGGGTACACTGTGTATAGTGTGTGCAGTACAGAGAGGTGCCGGGTACACTGTGTATAGTGTGCGCAGTACAGAGAGGTGCCGGGTACACTGTGTATAGTGTGCGCAGTACAGAGAGGTGCCGGGTACACTGTGTATAGTGTGTGCAGTACAGAGAGGTGCCGGGTACACTGTGTATAGTGTGCGCAGTACAGAGAGGTGCCGGGTACACTGTGTATAGTGTGCGCAGTACAGAGAGGTGCCCGGGTACACTGTGTATAGTGTGCGCAGTACAGGAGGTGCCCGGGTACACTGTGTATAGTGGTGCGCAGTACAGAGAGGTGCCCGGGTACACTGTGTATAGTGTGTGCGCAGTACAGAGAGGTGCCCGGGTACACTGTGTATAGTGTGCGCAGTACAGAGAGGTGCCCGGGTACACTGTGTATAGTGTGTGCGCAGTACAGAGAGGTGCCGGGTACACTGTGTATAGCGTGCGCAGTACAGAGAGGTGCCCGGGTACACTGTGTATAGTGTGCGCAGTACAGAGAGGTGCCCGGGTACACTGTGTATAGTGTGTGCGCAGTACGGAGAGGTGCCGGGTACACTGTGTATAGTGTGCGCAGTACGGAGAGGTGCCCGGGTACACTGTGTATAGCGTGCGCAGTACAGAGAGGTGCCCGGGTACACTGTGTATAGTGTGCGGAGTACGGAGAGGTGCCCGGGTACACTGTGTATAGTGTGCGCAGTACAGAGAGGTGCCCGGGTACACTGTGTATAGTGTGCGCAGTACAGAGAGGTGCCCGGGTACACTGTGTATAGTGTGTGCAGTACAGAGAGGTGCCGGGTACACTGTGTATAGTGTGCGCAGTACAGAGAGGTGCCCGGGTACACTGTGTATAGTGTGTGCGCAGTACAGAGAGGTGCCCGGGTACACTGTGTATAGTGTGCGCAGTACAGGGAGGTGCCCGGGTACACTGTGTATAGTGTGCGCAGTACAGAGAGGTGCCGGGTACACTGTGTATAGCGTGCGCAGTACGGAGAGGTGCCCGGGTACACTGTGTATAGTGTGCGCAGTACGGAGAGGTGCCGGGTACACTGTGTATAGTGTGCGCAGTACAGAGAGGTGCCGGGTACACTGTGTATAGTGTGCGCAGTACAGAGAGGTGCCGGGTACACTGTGTATAGTGTGTGCGCAGTACGGAGAGGTGCCGGGTACACTGTGTATAGTGTGTGCGCAGTACAGAGAGGTGCCCGGGTACACTGTGTATAGTGTGTGCGCAGTACAGAGAGGTGCCCGGGTACACTGTGTATAGTGTGCGCAGTACAGGGAGGTGCCCGGGTACACTGTGTATAGTGTGTGCGCAGTACGGAGAGGTGCCGGGTACACTGTGTATAGTGTGCGCAGTACAGAGAGGTGCCCGGGTACACTGTGTATAGCGTGCGCAGTACGGAGAGGTGCCCGGGTACACTGTGTATAGTGTGCGCAGTACAGGGAGGTGCCGGGTACACTGTGTATAGTGTGCGCAGTACAGAGAGGTGCCCGGGTACACTGTGTATAGCGTGCGCAGTACGGAGAGGTGCCGGGTACACTGTGTATAGTGTGCGCAGTACAGAGAGGTGCCCGGGTACACTGTGTATAGTGTGCGCAGTACAGAGAGGTGCCCGGGTACACTGTGTATAGTGTGCGCAGTACGGAGAGGTGCCGGGTACACTGTGTATAGTGTGCGCAGTACAGAGAGGTGCCCGGGTACACTGTGTATAGTGTGCGCAGTACAGAGAGGTGCCGGGTACACTGTGTATAGTGTGCGCAGTACGGAGAGGTGCCCGGGTACACTGTGTATAGTGTGCGCAGTACAGAGAGGTGCCCGGGTACACTGTGTATAGTGTGCGCAGTACAGGAGGTGCCCGGGTACACTGTGTATAGTGTGCGCAGTACAGAGAGGTGCCGGGTACACTGTGTATAGTGTGCGCAGTACAGAGAGGTGCCCGGGTACACTGTGTATAGTGTGCGCAGTACAGAGAGGTGCCCGGGTACACTGTGTATAGTGTGCGCAGTACAGAGAGGTGCCCGGGTACACTGTGTATAGATGTGCGCAGTACAGAGAGGTGCCCGGGTACACTGTGTATAGTGTGCGCAGTACGAGAGGTGCCCGGGTACACTGTGTATAGTGTGCCGCAGTACAGAGAGGTGCCGGGTACACTGTGTATAGTGTGTGCGCAGTACAGGGAGGTGCCCGGGTACACTGTGTATAGTGTGCGCAGTACGGAGAGGTGCCCGGGTACACTGTGTATAGTGTGCGCAGTACAGAGAGGTGCCCGGGTACACTGTGTATAGTGTGTGCGCAGTACAGGAGGTGCCGGGTACACTGTGTATAGTGTGTGCGCAGTACAGAGAGGTGCCCGGGTACACTGTGTATAGTGGTGCGCAGTACAGAGAGGTGCCCGGGTACACTGTGTATAGTGTGCGCAGTACAGGGAGGTGCCGGGTACACTGTGTATAGTGTGCACAGTACAGAGAGGTGCCCGGGTACACTGTGTATAGTGTGCGCAGTACAGGGAGGTGCCGGGTACACTGTGTATAGTGTGCACAGTACAGAGAGGTGCCCGGGTACACTGTGTATAGTGTGCGCAGTACAGAGAGGTGCCCGGGTACACTGTGTATAGCGTGCGCAGTACGGAGAGGTGCCCGGGTACACTGTGTATAGTGTGCGCAGTACAGGGAGGTGCCCGGGTACACTGTGTATAGTGTGCGCAGTACAGAGGTGCCCGGGTACACTGTGTATAGTGTGCGCAGTACAGAGAGGTGCCCGGGTACACTGTGTATAGTGTGCGCAGTACAGAGAGGTGCCCGGGTACACTGTGTATAGTGTGCGCAGTACAGGGAGGTGCCGGGTACACTGTGTATAGTGTGCGCAGTACAGAGAGGTGCCCAGGTACACTGTGTATAGTGTGCGCAGTACAGAGAGGTGCCGGGTACACTGTGTATAGTGTGCGCAGTACGGAGAGGTGCCCGGGTACACTGTGTATAGCGTGCGCAGTACAGAGAGGTGCCGGGTACACTGTGTATAGTGTGTGCAGTACAGGAGGTGCCCGGGTACACTGTGTATAGTGTGCGCAGTACAGAGAGGTGCCCGGGTACACTGTGTATAGTGTGTGCAGTACAGAGAGGTGCCCGGGTACACTGTGTATAGTGTGCGCAGTACGGAGAGGTGCCGGGTACACTGTGTATAGCGTGCGCAGTACAGAGAGGTGCCCGGGTACACTGTGTATAGTGTGCGCAGTACGGAGAGGTGCCCGGGTACACTGTGTATAGTGTGCGCAGTACAGAGAGGTGCCTGGGTACACTGTGTATAGTGTGCGCAGTACGGAGAGGTGCCCGGGTACACTGTGTATAGTGTGCGCAGTACGGAGAGGTGCCCGGGTACACTGTGTATAGTGTGCGCAGTACAGAGAGGTGCCTGGGTACACTGTGTATAGTGTGTGCGCAGTACAGGGAGGTGCCCGGGTACACTGTGTATAGCGTGCGCAGTACAGAGAGGTGCCCGGGTACACTGTGTATAGTGTGCGCAGTACAGAGAGGTGCCCGGGTACACTGTGTATAGTGTGCGCAGTACAGAGAGGTGCCGGGTACACTGTGTATAGTGTGCGCAGTACAGAGAGGTGCCCGGGTACACTGTGTATAGTGCGTGCGCAGTACGGAGAGGTGCCCGGGTACACTGTGTATAGTGTGTGCGCAGTACAGGGAGGTGCCCGGGTACACTGTGTATAGTGTGCGCAGTACAGAGAGGTGCCCGGGTACACTGTGTATAGTGTGCGCAGTACAGAGAGGTGCCCGGGTACACTGTGTATAGTGTGCGGAGTACAGAGAGGTGCCCGGGTACACTGTGTATAGTGTGCGCAGTACGGAGAGGTGCCGGGTACACTGTGTATAGTGTGCGCAGTACGGAGAGGTGCCGGGTACACTGTGTATAGCGTGCGCAGTACAGAGAGGTGCCCGGGTACACTGTGTATAGTGTGCGCAGTACGGAGAGGTGCCCGGGTACACTGTGTATAGCGTGCGCAGTACAGAGAGGTGCCGGGTACACTGTGTATAGTGTGCGCAGTACGGAGAGGTGCCCGGGTACACTGTGTATAGTGTGCGCAGTACAGAGAGGTGCCGGGTACACTGTGTATAGCGTGCGCAGTACAGAGAGGTGCCCGGGTACACTGTGTATAGCGTGCGCAGTACAGGGAGGTGCCCGGGTACACTGTGTATAGTGCGTGCGCAGTACGGAGAGGTGCCCGGGTACACTGTGTATAGTGTGTGCGCAGTACAGGGAGGTGCCCGGGTACACTGTGTATAGTGTGCGCAGTACAGAGAGGTGCCCGGGTACACTGTGTATAGCGTGCGCAGTACGGAGAGGTGCCCGGGTACACTGTGTATAGTGTGCGCAGTACGGAGAGGTGCCCGGGTACACTGTGTATAGTGTGCGCAGTACAGGAGAGGTGCCCGGGTACACTGTGTATAGTGTGCGCAGTACGGAGAGGTGCCCGGGTACACTGTGTATAGTGTGCGCAGTACAGGGAGGTGCCCGGGTACACTGTGTATAGTGTGCGCAGTACGGAGAGGTGCCCGGGTACACTGTGTATAGTGTGCGCAGTACGGAGAGGTGCCCGGGTACACTGTGTATAGTGTGCGCAGTACGGAGAGGTGCCCGGGTACACTGTGTATAGTGTGCGCAGTACGGAGAGGTGCCCGGGTACACTGTGTATAGTGTGCGCAGTACAGAGAGGTGCCGGGTACACTGTGTATAGTGTGCGCAGTACGGAGAGGTGCCGGGTACACTGTGTATAGTGTGCTGCAGTACAGAGAGGTGCCCGGGTACACTGTGTATAGTGTGCGCAGTACAGGGAGGTGCCCGGGTACACTGTGTATAGTGTGCGCAGTACAGAGAGGTGCCCGGGTACACTGTGTATAGTGTGTGCGCAGTACAGAGAGGTGCCGGGTACACTGTGTATAGTGTGCGCAGTACAGAGAGGTGCCGGGTACACTGTGTATAGTGTGCGCAGTACAGAGAGGTGCCCGGGTACACTGTGTATAGTGTGCGCAGTACAGAGAGGTGCCCGGGTACACTGTGTATAGTGTGCGCAGTACGGAGAGGTGCCCGGGTACACTGTGTATAGTGTGTGCAGTACGGAGAGGTGCCCGGGTACACTGTGTATAGCGTGCGCAGTACGGAGAGGTGCCCGGGTACACTGTGTATAGTGGTGTGCGCAGTACGGAGAGGTGCCCGGGTACACTGTGTATAGTGTGCGCAGTACAGAGAGGTGCCCGGGTACACTGTGTATAGTGTGCGCAGTACAGAGAGGTGCCCGGGTACACTGTGTATAGTGTGCGCAGTACAGAGAGGTGCCCGGGTACACTGTGTATAGCGTGCGCAGTACGGAGAGGTGCCGGGTACACTGTGTATAGTGTGTGCGCAGTACAGAGAGGTGCCCGGGTACACTGTGTATAGTGTGCGCAGTACGGAGAGGTGCCCGGGTACACTGTGTATAGTGTGCGCAGTACGGAGAGGTGCCCGGGTACACTGTGTATAGTGTGTGCAGTACGGAGAGGTGCCGGGTACACTGTGTATAGTGTGCGCAGTACAGGGAGGTGCCGGGTACACTGTGTATAGTGTGCGCAGTACGGAGAGGTGCCCGGGTACACTGTGTATAGTGTGCGCAGTACGGAGAGGTGCCCGGGTACACTGTGTATAGTGTGCGCAGTACGGAGAGGTGCCCGGGTACACTGTGTATAGTGTGCGCAGTACGGAGAGGTGCCCGGGTACACTGTGTATAGCGTGCGCAGTACAGAGAGGTGCCCGGGTACACTGTGTATAGTGTGCGCAGTACGGAGAGGTGCCCGGGTACACTGTGTATAGTGTGTGCGCAGTACAGAGAGGTGCCCGGGTACACTGTGTATAGTGTGCGCAGTACAGGGAGGTGCCCGGGTACACTGTGTATAGTGTGTGCAGTACGGAGAGGTGCCGGGTACACTGTGTATAGTGTGCGCAGTACAGAGAGGTGCCGGGTACACTGTGTATAGTGCGCGCAGTACAGAGAGGTGCCCGGGTACACTGTGTATAGTGTGTGCGCAGTACAGAGAGGTGCCCGGGTACACTGTGTATAGTGTGCGCAGTACAGAGAGGTGCCGGGTACACTGTGTATAGTGTGCGCAGTACAGGGAGGTGCCCGGGTACACTGTGTATAGTGTGCGCAGTACAGAGAGGTGCCCGGGTACACTGTGTATAGCGTGCGCAGTACAGGGAGGTGCCCGGGTACACTGTGTATAGTGTGTGCGCAGTACAGAGAGGTGCCCGGGTACACTGTGTATAGTGTGCGCAGTACAGGGAGGTGCCCGGGTACACTGTGTATAGTGTGTGCGCAGTACAGGGAGGTGCCCGGGTACACTGTGTATAGTGTGCGCAGTACAGGGAGGTGCCCGGGTACACTGTGTATAGTGTGCGCAGTACAGGGAGGTGCCCGGGTACACTGTGTATAGTGTGCGCAGTACAGAGAGGTGCCCGGGTACACTGTGTATAGCGTGTGTGCAGTACAGGGAGGTGCCGGGTACACTGTGTATAGCGTGCGCAGTACAGAGAGGTGCCGGGTACACTGTGTATAGTGTGCGCAGTACAGAGAGGTGCCGGGTACACTGTGTATAGTGTGTGTGCAGTACAGGGAGGTGCCGGGTACACTGTGTATAGCGTGCGCAGTACAGAGAGGTGCCGGGTACACTGTGTATAGTGTGCGCAGTACAGAGAGGTGCCCGGGTACACTGTGTATAGTGTGTGCGCAGTACGGAGAGGTGCCGGGTACACTGTGTATAGTGTGCGCAGTACAGAGAGGTGCCGGGTACACTGTGTATAGCTGTGCGCAGTACAGAGAGGTGCCGGGTACACTGTGTATAGCGTGCGCAGTACAGGGAGGTGCCCGGGTACACTGTGTATAGTGTGCGCAGTACAGAGAGGTGCCGGGTACACTGTGTATAGCGTGCGCAGTACAGGGAGGTGCCCGGGTACACTGTGTATAGTGTGCGCAGTACAGGGAGGTGCCGGGTACACTGTGTATAGTGTGCGCAGTACAGGGAGGTGCCGGGTACACTGTGTATAGTGTGCGCAGTACAGGGAGGTGCCGGGTACACTGTGTATAGCGTGCGCAGTACAGAGAGGTGCCCGGGTACACTGTGTATAGTGTGCGCAGTACAGGGAGGTGCCGGGTACACTGTGTATAGTGTGCGCAGTACAGAGAGGTGCCGGGTACACTGTGTATAGTGTGCGCAGTACAGGGAGGTGCCGGGTACACTGTGTATAGTGTGTGCGCAGTACGGAGAGGTGCCGGGTACACTGTGTATAGTGTGCGCAGTACAGGGAGGTGCCGGGTACACTGTGTATAGTGTGTGCGCAGTACGGAGAGGTGCCCGGGTACACTGTGTATAGTGTGTGCGCAGTACAGAGAGGTGCCGGGTACACTGTGTATAGTGCGTGCGCAGTACGGAGAGGTGCCCGGGTACACTGTGTATAGTGTGTGCAGTACAGAGAGGTGCCCGGGTACACTGTGTATAGTGTGCGCAGTACAGGGAGGTGCCGGGTACACTGTGTATAGTGTGCGCAGTACAGAGAGGTGCCCGGGTACACTGTGTATAGTGTGTGCGCAGTACAGAGAGGTGCCCGGGTACACTGTGTATAGTGTGCGCAGTACAGAGAGGTGCCGGGTACACTGTGTATAGTGTGCGCAGTACGGAGAGGTGCCCGGGTACACTGTGTATAGCGTGCGCAGTACAGGGAGGTGCCCGGGTACACTGTGTATAGTGTGCGCAGTACAGAGAGGTGCCCGGGTACACTGTGTATAGTGTGCGCAGTACAGGGAGGTGCCCGGGTACACTGTGTATAGTGTGCGCAGTACAGAGAGGTGCCCGGGTACACTGTGTATAGCGTGCGCAGTACAGGGAGGTGCCGGGTACACTGTGTATAGTGTGCGCAGTACAGAGAGGTGCCCGGGTACACTGTGTATAGTGTGCGCAGTACAGAGAGGTGCCGGGTACACTGTGTATAGTGTGCGCAGTACGGAGAGGTGCCGGGTACACTGTGTATAGTGTGCGCAGTACAGAGAGGTGCCGGGTACACTGTGTATAGCGTGCGCAGTACGGAGAGGTGCCGGGTACACTGTGTATAGTGTGTGCGCAGTACAGAGAGGTGCCCGGGTACACTGTGTATAGCGTGCGCAGTACGGAGAGGTGCCGGGTACACTGTGTATAGTGTGCGCAGTACGGAGAGGTGCCGGGTACACTGTGTATAGTGTGTGCGCAGTACAGAGAGGTGCCCGGGTACACTGTGTATAGCGTGCGCAGTACAGGGAGGTGCCCGGGTACACTGTGTATAGTGTGCGCAGTACAGAGAGGTGCCCGGGTACACTGTGTATAGCGTGCGCAGTACAGAGAGGTGCCTGGGTACACTGTGTATAGTGTGCGCAGTACAGAGAGGTGCCCGGGTACACTGTGTATAGCGTGCGCAGTACGGAGAGGTGCCCGGGTACACTGTGTATAGCGTGCGCAGTACAGAGAGGTGCCGGGTACACTGTGTATAGTGTGCGCAGTACGGAGAGGTGCCGGGTACACTGTGTATAGTGTGCGCAGTACAGGGAGGTGCCCGGGTACACTGTGTATAGTGTGCGCAGTACAGAGAGGTGCCCGGGTACACTGTGTATAGTGTGCGCAGTACAGAGAGGTGCCCGGGTACACTGTGTATAGTGTGCGCAGTACAGGGAGGTGCCCGGGTACACTGTGTATAGTGTGCGCAGTACAGAGAGGTGCCCGGGTACACTGTGTATAGTGTGCGCAGTACAGAGAGGTGCCCGGGTACACTGTGTATAGTGTGCGCAGTACAGGGAGGTGCCGGGTACACTGTGTATAGTGTGTGCGCAGTACAGAGAGGTGCCGGGTACACTGTGTATAGTGTGCGCAGTACAGAGAGGTGCCCGGGTACACTGTGTATAGTGTGTGCGCAGTACAGAGAGGTGCCCGGGTACACTGTGTATAGTGTGTGCGCAGTACAGAGAGGTGCCCGGGTACACTGTGTATAGTGTGTGCGCAGTACAGAGAGGTGCCGGGTACACTGTGTATAGTGTGCGCAGTACGGAGAGGTGCCCGGGTACACTGTGTATAGTGTGCGCAGTACAGAGAGGTGCCGGGTACACTGTGTATAGTGTGTGCGCAGTACAGAGAGGTGCCCGGGTACACTGTGTATAGCGTGCGCAGTACAGAGAGGTGCCGGGTACACTGTGTATAGTGTGTGCGCAGTACAGAGAGGTGCCCGGGTACACTGTGTATAGCGTGCGCAGTACAGGGAGGTGCCCGGGTACACTGTGTATAGTGTGCGCAGTACAGGGAGGTGCCCGGGTACACTGTGTATAGTGTGCGCAGTACAGAGAGGTGCCGGGTACACTGTGTATAGCGTGCGCAGTACAGAGAGGTGCCCGGGTACACTGTGTATAGTGTGTGCGCAGTACAGAGAGGTGCCCGGGTACACTGTGTATAGTGTGCGCAGTACAGAGAGGTGCCCGGGTACACTGTGTATAGTGTGCGCAGTACAGGGAGGTGCCCGGGTACACTGTGTATAGTGTGCGCAGTACAGAGAGGTGCCGGGTACACTGTGTATAGTGTGCGCAGTACAGGGAGGTGCCCGGGTACACTGTGTATAGTGTGTGCGCAGTACAGAGAGGTGCCCGGGTACACTGTGTATAGCGTGCGCAGTACAGAGAGGTGCCGGGTACACTGTGTATAGTGTGCGCAGTACAGGGAGGTGCCCGGGTACACTGTGTATAGTGTGCGCAGTACAGAGAGGTGCCGGGTACACTGTGTATAGTGTGCGCAGTACAGAGAGGTGCCCGGGTACACTGTGTATAGTGTGCGCAGTACAGAGAGGTGCCCGGGTACACTGTGTATAGTGTGCGCAGTACGGAGAGGTGCCGGGTACACTGTGTATAGTGTGCGCAGTACAGAGAGGTGCCCGGGTACACTGTGTATAGTGTGCGCAGTACAGGGAGGTGCCGGGTACACTGTGTATAGTGTGCGCAGTACAGAGAGGTGCCCGGGTACACTGTGTATAGTGTGCGCAGTACAGAGAGGTGCCGGGTACACTGTGTATAGTGTGTGCGCAGTACAGGGAGGTGCCGGGTACACTGTGTATAGTGTGCGCAGTACAGAGAGGTGCCGGGTACACTGTGTATAGTGTGCGCAGTACAGAGAGGTGCCCGGGTACACTGTGTATAGTGTGCGCAGTACAGAGAGGTGCCCGGGTACACTGTGTATAGTGTGCGCAGTACAGAGAGGTGCCGGGTACACTGTGTATAGTGTGCGCAGTACGGAGAGGTGCCCGGGTACACTGTGTATAGCGTGCGCAGTACGGAGAGGTGCCCGGGTACACTGTGTATAGTGTGCGCAGTACAGAGAGGTGCCTGGGTACACTGTGTATAGTGTGCGCAGTACAGAGAGGTGCCCGGGTACACTGTGTATAGTGTGCGCAGTACGGAGAGGTGCCGGGTACACTGTGTATAGTGTGCGCAGTACGGAGAGGTGCCCGGGTACACTGTGTATAGTGTGCGCAGTACAGGGAGGTGCCGGGTACACTGTGTATAGTGTGTGCGCAGTACAGGGAGGTGCCCGGGTACACTGTGTATAGTGTGCGCAGTACAGAGAGGTGCCCGGGTACACTGTGTATAGTGTGTGCGCAGTACGGAGAGGTGCCCGGGTACACTGTGTATAGTGTGTGCGCAGTACAGAGAGGTGCCCGGGTACACTGTGTATAGTGTGCGCAGTACAGAGAGGTGCCCGGGTACACTGTGTATAGTGTGTGCGCAGTACGGAGAGGTGCCCGGGTACACTGTGTATAGTGTGTGCGCAGTACAGAGAGGTGCCCGGGTACACTGTGTATAGTGTGCGCAGTACAGGGAGGTGCCCGGGTACACTGTGTATAGTGTGCGCAGTACAGAGAGGTGCCCGGGTACACTGTGTATAGTGTGCGCAGTACAGGGAGGTGCCCGGGTACACTGTGTATAGTGTGTGCGCAGTACGGAGAGGTGCCCGGGTACACTGTGTATAGTGTGTGCGCAGTACAGAGAGGTGCCCGGGTACACTGTGTATAGTGTGCGCAGTACAGAGAGGTGCCCGGGTACACTGTGTATAGTGTGTGCGCAGTACGGAGAGGTGCCCGGGTACACTGTGTATAGTGTGTGCGCAGTACAGAGAGGTGCCCGGGTACACTGTGTATAGTGTGCGCAGTACAGGGAGGTGCCCGGGTACACTGTGTATAGTGTGCGCAGTACAGAGAGGTGCCCGGGTACACTGTGTATAGTGTGTGCAGTACAGGGAGGTGCCGGGTACACTGTGTATAGTGTGTAACTCTCTCGTGCTATAATAAGATCACTATTTCCTCGAGTGCGGCGCCCGGGATGGAAAGGAGAAGTGGGCTCCGGGGGACGTGGCTTTTAATGACGTGGCATTTCTGAGGCCCAGTGGCACAGCCGCGTCACCCAGCGCCGCGTCACCCAGCGCCGCGTCACCCAGCGCCGTGTCACCCAGCGCCGTGTCACCCGGATGTTGCGTCAGCCGTACACACAGGAGTGGCTCTGCTCGGCATCACTCTATGTTACATGAACGTAGCCGTGGGTTTTCCAATCGGAGTGGTGCCCTGGCACGCTCATATCCTGTGCCGTGACCTCTCGCACGCTCATTTCCTGTGCCGTGACCTCTCGCACGCTCATGCCCTGTGCCGTGACCTCTCGCACGCTCATGCCCTGTGCCGTGACCTCTCGCACGCTCATGCCCTGTGCCGTGACCTCTCGCACGCTCATGCCCTGTGCCGTGACCTCTCGCACGCTCATGTCCTGTGCCGTGACCTCTCGCACGCTCCCGCCCTGTGTCGTGACCTCTCGCACGCTCATGCCCTGTGCCGTGACCTCTCGCGCGCTCATGCCCTGTGCCGTGACCTCTCGCGCGCTCATGCCCTGTGCCGTGACCTCTCGCGCGCTCATGCCCTGTGCCGTGACCTCTCGCGCGCTCATATCCTGTGCCGTGACTTCTCGCGCGCTCATATCCTGTGCCGTAACCTCTCGTATCCTGTGCTGTGACCTCTCGCACGCTCGTATCCTGTGCCGTGACCTCTCGCACGCTCGTATCCTGTGCCGTGACCTCTCGCACGCTCATATCCTGTGCCGTGACTTCTCGCGCGCTCATATCCTGTGCCGTGACCTCTCGCACGCTCATTTCCTGTGCCGTGACCTCGTGCATAACTTTCTGATGAATGGTAGAAGGTGTTGGGGGGGGGGGGGGGGTGAGGTGCAAACCTGGATATTTGGGGCTATGAGGGGTTCCTGGGCTGCCTGTAACCCGAGGGGTTCCTGGGCTGCCTGTAACCCGAGGGGTTCCTGGGCTGCCTGTAACCCGAGGGGTTCCTGGGCTGCCTGTAACCCGAGGGGTTCCTGGGCTGCCTGTAACCCAAGGGGTTCCTGGGCTGCCTGTAACCCGAGGGATTCCTGGGCTGCCTGTACCCCGAGGGATTCCTGGGCTGCCTGTAACCCGAGGGGTTCCTGGGCTGCCTGTAACCCGAGGAGTTCCTGGGCTGCCTGTAACCCGATGGGTTCCTGGGCTGCCTGTAATCCGAGGGATCACTGGGCTGCCTGTACCCCGAGGGGTTCCTGGGCTGCCTGTAACCCGAGGGGTTCCTGGGCTGCCTGTAACCCGAGGGATTCCTGGGCTGCCTGTAACCCGAGGGGTTCCTGGGCTGCCTGTAACCCGAGGGGTTCCTGGGCTGCCTGTACCCCGAGGGGTTCCTGGGCTGCCTGTAACCCGAGGGGTTCCTGGGCTGCCTGTAACCCGAGGGGTTCCTGGGCTGCCTGTAACCCGAGGGATCCCTGGGCTGCCTGTACCCCGAGGGGTTCCTGGGCTGCCTGTAACCCGAGGGGTTCCTGGGCTGCCTGTAACCCGAGGGGTTCCTGGGCTGCCTGTAACCCGAGGGATTCCTGGGCTGCCTGTACCCCGAGGGATTCCTGGGCTGCCTGTAACCCGAGGGGTTCCTGGGCTGCCTGTAACCCGAGGGATCCCTGGGCTGCCTGTAACCCGAGGGGTTCCTGGGCTGCCTGTAACCCGAGGTATCCCTGGGCTGCCTGTAACCCGAGGGGTTCCTGGGCTGCCTGTAACCCGAGGGATCCCTGGGCTGCCTGTACCCCGAGGGCTTCCTGGGCTGCCTGTAACCCGAGGGGTTCCTGGGCTGCCTTTAACCCGAGGGGTTCCTGGGCTGCCTGTAACCCGAGGGGTTCCTGGACTGCCTGTAACCCGAGGGATTCCTGGGCTGCCTGTAACCCGAGGGGTTCCTGGGCTGCCTGTAACCCGAGGGCTTCCTGGGCTGCCTGTAACCCGAGGGCTTCCTGGGCTGCCTGTAACCCGAGGGCTTCCTGGGCTGCCTGTAACCCGAGGGGTTCCTGGGCTGCCTGTAACCCGAGGGGTTACTGGGCTGCCTGTACCGTGTGTACGGGGAAGGGATCTGGCTGCCGGGGGAGGTGGGGGGGTGACCGTGTGTACGGGGAAGGGATCCAGCTGCCGGCGGGGGGGGGTGGGGAGAGGTGACCGTGTGTACGGAGAAGGGATCCAGCTGCCGTTGACCGTGTGTAATTCCGTGTCCTTATCTCCCTCCCGCAGCAGATCGTCCCATGAACAACTCCCTCTCCGCCTCGCAGATACACAACGTCAGCGCCAAGGAGCCGCTGAACAGGGTGCTGGGTAAGGCGTCCGTCCCCTCCCCCCACGCACCCCCAAAACAGCGGGAGGTTGGGATATATGGATGGGTCATCCGCACACCCCTTCTATATACGGGAGACCCCTTCTATATACGGGAGACCCCTTCTATATACGGGAGGCCCCTTCTATATACGGGAGACCCCTTCTATATACGGGAGACCCCTTCTATATACGGGAGACCCCTTCTATATACGGGAGACCCCTTCTATATACGGGAGACCCCCGTTAGTACATTGGTGGCCCATCACCACGGGGGTCACACGTTGGACCCCGGGAAAGCCGAACCTCGTGTGCACCCCCCCACCCCCGCCGCAGGCGTTACGTTAACCTTGTTCTCCCCACCTCCCCCCTCCCCAGCCAACCTGTTCCTGCTGATCTCCTCCATCCTGGGCGCCAAGACGTCGGGGGCGCACACGCAGTTCGTCCATTGGTTCATGGAGGAGTGCGTGGAGAGCCTGGAGCCGGGCGGCAAGGGCGGCATCCTGCAGTTCATGCCCTTCAGCATGGTGAGCGCGGGGTGGGGGACGGCGGATACAGCGGCCATGTTTGAGCGCTGGATCGGTGCAGGGGAGGGGGTTGGCGAGGATCTGTTGACCCGGCGAGCGAGCGGATTGGCCTGTAGCATTGCCGTCCAACTCCAGTCCCCTCAAATGCCATGTATTCAGGATAGCCCTGCTTCAGCACAGGTGGCTGAGCCACCTGTGCTGAAGCAGGGGTATCCGGAATGACAAACACAAAATAACTAAAATCAGCGCTAGACCTATATAAACAGCGCTCTGCACGATGCATGTGAAATGCAAATAAAAGTGCAGCCGTGTGTCTATAAGGGGAATTATCTCTAGAACTCCCCAAATCAATAGTGAAAATACAAATATAGAGAATGACCTGGTGCAGAGATATTCGTGACAGATTAATGATATAACAATACAATATCAATGAATAAAGGATATAGGGGATGAGAGTGGGGTCCTTTCTTTCAGCTGTTTGAATGATAAGTGAACTCAGTTCCCAAAACTTGTGAAGATAACGGGGGGGGCGGGGGGGGGGTTCTCCTTCCGGCCGCTATCCTGGGATGTGCGATAAGAACCAGGGACAAAACATTGCGCAGTGTTGTTTCAGCGATCGAATCCCCCCCATATACAGCTTCACCCCGCGCCTGCTTACTAGATGCACAGCAGGCAGCATGCAGCGGGGGGGGGGGAATCTGTGTTCTTCCCAGTCCCGGCGTTTTCAGGCACAGCACGAGCCCCGCGCGGTTCGCCGTCTCCGGACGGGCTCGGAGAGAATATCCGTCTCTGGGTGATGTCATCTGTGTCCGCCCCCCGTATTCCTGTATATATAACTCCGACCGGGGATAAAAAAAGGGGGCAGAGGATTGCACAATACCTAAAACACCTTTTAATACCTCCAACTCTCGAGCAGACATATACTCACAGACACAGCGAGTCCTAAAATTAGTAGGAGCGCCCGGGCCGGCTGTCCAGCAGCAAGCACCAGTCCCTGGCAGTCCTCGCCGGTAGCCGCGCGTATCTCGCGTTGCTCCGGTGTCGGCGCGGTGACGTCACCGCTTCCGTTCCCACACAGGCGACCGAATGTGAAGGCAGGCCGGCGTCTCCTTAGGCTCCTCCCTACGCGTTTCGTGACGGGGGTGGGGCGTCTCTTCTTCAGGGGATCGTGGAGCCTATACAATCCCTTGTACTTAAATAGTCCCGTGTTAACCCGTTGTTAGCTGGAGCACTTATGAGTCAGACAAGAGGGGAATTGTACCACTGACTTCAATGGCAGTGGTGGGGTTAAATCACCTCGTGTTGGAGATTCCAAACAATGCGCGATTAATCGATGTTATCGCAATGAACTTTACAACTATGTTTATCTGCTCTATTTTTAATTGTTGTAAAGTTCATTGTGATAACATCGATTTAATCGCCCATTGTTTGGAATAATTGTCACGAATATCTCTGCACCAGGTCACTCTCTATATGTGTATTTTCACTAGGGATATCCTGAAACCTTGACCAGGTGGTGACCCCCCCACCCCCACCCCTGGCCTATCGGGTGTCCTGATCAATCGGAAAACTCACTGGATCAATACCCGGCCTGTGTGTTATCCTGATGAGTATTGATCCGGGGAACACTCTGGTAATGGCGAGATAGAGGCAGAGGTGGGTTCCCGGGGAGAGGAAGTGATCAGCAGGGAGTATAGGCAGGTTATTGATCAAGGGGAACAGGGGATTAGGAGTCAATATTGGCCCAGGAGAGAGACAATTGATCAGGATATCATATAGATGGAGTATTGATCAGGATATCATATAGGTGGAGTATTGATCAGGATATCATATAGATGGAGTATTGATCAGGATATCATATAGATGGAGTATTGATCAGGATATCATATAGATGGAGTATTGATCAGGGAGAGAGGTGATTGATCAGGTATAATATAGAGTATTGATTAGGGAGATCTGACGGAACAGGCAGAATTAATTAAATGCAAAGTTCATCTGTTCTTTCTCCCCCCCCCCAGGTGTCCGAGTTGATCTGTTCTCTCTCCCCTCCCCCCCAGGTGTCCGAGTTGATCTGTTCTCTCTCCCCTCCCCCCCAGGTGTCCGAGTTGATCTGTTCTCTCTCCCCTCCCCCCCAGGTGTCCGAGTTGATCTGTTCTCTCTCCCCTCCCCCCCAGGTGTCCGAGTTGATCTGTCCTTCTCTCCCCTCCCCCCCAGGTGTCCGAGTTGATCTGTCCTTCTCTCCCCTCCCCCCCAGGTGTCCGAGTTAATCTGTCCTTCTCTCCCCTCCCCCCCAGGTGTCCGAGTTAATCTGTCCTTCTCTCCCCTCCCCCCCAGGTGTCCGAGTTAATCTGTCCTTCTCTCCCCTCCCCCCCAGGTGTTCGAGTTAATCTGTCCTTCTCTCTCTCCCCTCCCCCCCAGGTGTCCGAGTTAATCTGTCCTTCTCTCCCCTCCCCCGCAGGTGTCCGAGTTAATCTGTTCTTCTCTCCCCTCCCCCCCAGGTGTCCGAGTTGGTGAAAGTTTCCACCCTCTCCAGCCCCAAAATCGTACTGGCCATCACGGACCTGACCCTCCCGCTGGGGCGAAGAGTCGCCGCTAAGGCCTTAACCACACTCTGACCCCCCCACAGGTCTGCCCCCAATGCCACGCAGGCGGGGCGCAGGAAACGCGCCGGTTTTCGCTCCCGCGGGGCGCAGCAAACGCGCCTGTTTTCGCTCCCGCGGGGCGCAGCAAACGCGCCTGTTTTCGCTCCCGCGGGGCGCAGGAAACGCGCCTGTTTTCGCTCCCGCGGGGCGCAGGAAACGCGCCTGTTTTCGCTGCCGCGGGGCGCAGGAAACGCGCCGGTTTTCTCTCCCGCGGGGCGCAGGAAACGCGCCTGTTTTCGCTCCCGCGGGGCGCAGGAAACGCGCCTGTTTTCTCTCCCGCGGGGCGCAGGAAACGCGCCTGTTTTCTCTCCCGCGGGGCGCAGGAAACGCGCCTGTTTTCTCTCCCGCGGGGCGCAGGAAACGCGCCTGTTTTCGCTCCCGCGGGGCGCAGGAAACGCGCCTGTTTTCTCTCCCGCGGGGCGCAGGAAACGCGCCTGTTTTCGCTCCCGCGCGTCTCTTTATTTGTATTTATTTTTTTATTACCGTGCGGAGAATAAAGAATAAAGACCTCGATGTGTCAGAGAAACTGTGTGTAAAAGCGTCACAAATAACACGGGCGGAGTGTGTGTCTCTTCTTACGGCTTTGTGCGAATTGTGTTATTAAGAAAAAAGAGGGGTGCAGAGCTCAGTGTTTGGGGCAGAGGGGTGCAGAGCTCAGTGTTTGGGGCACAGGGGAGATATATGGAGGGGCAGAGGGGGGATATGAAGGTGCTGAGGGGAGATATATGGGGGTGCAGAGTGGAGATATATGGGGGTGCAGAGTGGAGATATATGATGGGGCAGAGGGGAGATATATGGAGGGGCAGAGGGGAGATATATGGGGGTGCAGAGTGGAGATATATGGAGGGGCAGAGAGGAGATATATGGAGGAGCAGAGGGGAGATATATGGAGGGGCAGAGTGGAGAGATATGGAGGTGCAAAGGGGAGATATATGGGGGTGCAGAGGGGAGATATATGGAGGTGCAGAGGGGAGATATATGGAGGGGCAGAGGGGAGATATATGGGGGTGCAGAGTGGAGATATATGGAGGGGCAGAGAGGAGATATATGGAGGGGCAGAGGGGAGATATATGGAGGGGCAGAGGGGAGATATATGGGGGTGCAGAGGGGAGATATATGGGGGTGCAGAGGGGAGATATATGGGGGTGCAGAGGGGAGATATATGGGGGTGCAGAGTGGAGATATATGGGTGTGCAGAGGGGAGATATATGGGGGTGCAGAGTGGAGATATATGATGGGGTAGAGGGGAGATATATGGAGGGGCAGAGGGGAGATATATGGAGGGGCTGAGGGGAGATATATGGGGGGGCAGAGGGGAGATATATGGGGGGGCAGAGGGGAAAGATATGAAGGTGCAGAGGAGAGATATATGGAGGGGCAGAGGAGAGATATATGGAGGTGCAGAGGGGAGATATATGGAGGGGCAGAGGGGAGATATATGGAGGGGCAGAGTGGAGATATATGGGGGTGCAGAGTGGAGATATATGGGGGTGCAGAGGGGAGATATATGGAGGGGCAGAGGGGAGATATATGGAGGGGCTGAGGGGAGATATATGATGGGGTAGAGGGGAGATATATGAAGGTGCAGAGTGGAGATATATGGGGGTGCAGAGTGGAGATATATGGGGGTGCAGAGGGGAGATATATGATGGGGTAGAGGGGAGATATATGAAGGTGCAGAGGGGAGATATATGGAGGGGCAGAGGGGAGATATATGGAGGGGCAGAGGGGAGATATATGGAGGGGCAGAGTGGAGATATATGGAGGGGCAGAGGGGAGATATATGGAGGGGCAGAGTGGAGATATATGGGGGTGCAGAGTGGAGATATATGGGGGTGCAGAGGGGAGATATATGGAGGGGCAGAGGAGAGATATATGGAGGTGCAGAGGGGAGATATATGGAGGGGCAGAGGGGAGATATATGGAGGGGCAGAGTGGAGATATATGGGGGTGCAGAGTGGAGATATATGGGGGTGCAGAGGGGAGATATATGGAGGGGCAGAGGGGAGATATATGGAGGGGCTGAGGGGAGATATATGATGGGGTAGAGGGGAGATATATGAAGGTGCAGAGTGGAGATATATGGGGGTGCAGAGTGGAGATATATGGGGGTGCAGAGGGGAGATATATGATGGGGTAGAGGGGAGATATATGAAGGTGCAGAGGGGAGATATATGGAGGGGCAGAGGGGAGATATATGGAGGGGCAGAGGGGAGATATATGGAGGGGCAGAGTGGAGATATATGGAGGGGCAGAGGGGAGATATATGGAGGGGCAGAGTGGAGATATATGGGGGTGCAGAGTGGAGATATATGGGGGTGCAGAGGGGAGATATATGGAGGGGCAGAGGAGAGATATATGGAGGTGCAGAGGGGAGATATATGGAGGGGCAGAGGGGAGATATATGGAGGGGCAGAGTGGAGATATATGGGGGTGCAGAGTGGAGATATATGGGGGTGCAGAGGGGAGATATATGGAGGGGCAGAGGGGAGATATATGGAGGGGCTGAGGGGAGATATATGATGGGGTAGAGGGGAGATATATGAAGGTGCAGAGTGGAGATATATGGGGGTGCAGAGTGGAGATATATGGGGGTGCAGAGGGGAGATATATGATGGGGTAGAGGGGAGATATATGAAGGTGCAGAGGGGAGATATATGGAGGGGCAGAGGGGAGATATATGGAGGGGCAGAGGGGAGATATATGGGGGTGCAGAGGAGATATATGGAGGGGCAGAGGGGTGTAGAGCTCAGTGTTTGGGGCACGGGTGCAGAGCTCAGTGTTTGGGGCAGAGGGGTGTAGAGCTCAGTGTTTGGGGCAGAGGGGTGTAGAGCTCAGTGTTTGGGGCAGAGGGGTGCAGAGCTCAGTGTTTGGGGCAGAGGGGTGTAGAGCTCAGTGTTTGGGGCACAGGGGGGTGTAGAGCTCAGTATTTGGGGCAGAGGGGTGTAGAGCTCAGTGTTTGGGGCACGGGGGTGTAGAGCTCAGTATTTGGGGCACAGGGGAGCAGAGCTCAGTGTTTGGGGCAGAGGGGTGCAGAGCTCAGTGTTTGGGGCACAGGGGAGCAGAGCTCAGTGTTTGGGGCACAGGGGTGCAGAGCTCAGTGTTTGGGGCACAGGGGAGCAGAGCTCAGTGTTTGGGGCAGAGGGGTGCAGAGCTCAGTGTTTGGGGCACAGGGGTGCAGAGCTCAGTGTTTGGGGCACAGGGGAGCAGAGCTCAGTGTTTGGGGCACAGGGGTGCAGAGCTCAGTGTTTGGGGCAGAGGGGTGCAGAGCTCAGTGTTTGGGGCAGAGGGGTGCAAAGCTCAGTGTTTGGGGCAGAGGGGTGCAGAGCTCAGTGTTTGGGGCACAGGGGAGCTGAGCTCAGTGTTTGGGGCAGAGGGGTGCAAAGCTCAGTGTTTGGGGCAGAGGGGTGCAGAGCTCAGTGTTTGGGGCACAGGGGAGCAGAGCTCAGTGTTTGGGGCACAGGGGTGCAGAGCTCAGTGTTTGGGGCACAGGGGTGCAGAGCTCAGTGTTTGGGGCAGAGGGGTGCAGAGCTCAGTGTTTGGGGCAGAGGGGTGCAAAGCTCAGTGTTTGGGGCAGAGGGGTGCAGAGCTCAGTGTTTGGGGCAGAGGGGTGCAAAGCTCAGTGTTTGGGGCACAGGGGTGCAGAGCTCAGTGTTTGGGGCAGAGGGGTGCAAAGCTCAGTGTTTGGGGCAGAGGGGTGCAGAGCTCAGTGTTTGGGGCACAGGGGTGCAGAGCTCAGTGTTTGGGGCAGAGGGGTGCAGAGCTCAGTGTTTGGGGCACAGGGGTGCAGAGCTCAGTGTTTGGGGCACAGGGGTGCAGAGCTCAGTGTTTGGGGCAGAGGGGTGCAAAGCTCAGTGTTTGGGGCAGAGGGGTGCAGAGCTCAGTGTTTGGGGCAGAGCTCAGTGTTTGGGGCAGGCCTTGTTTGGAAGTATTAGTTTATCTTGCAGAGATCGGGGCAGGTCTGCCTCTTAATCCTCCTTCTAAAGGAAATACAACCATTTATTTATCCAAAGGAATCTCACGTAATCCTTTTCAGGAGCCAAATTCCCAGCAATAAGGAAGCAGGTAAGATTAAGAGCCCCCCCACACCCCTCCTCACACACCCCACCCCTCCCAAATGTAATTCAGTCGGGATTTCCCACACAGCAGGCCATACACACACATATATATATATATATTATATTATATATACGCACGGGTGTTCCAGCCCTACTGCAAATACGTAGTCTTTCCATGTGGTGAAATAGGATTTATTTTGGGGCGATGGCATAATTACTGAGATAGGAGACAATAGTTGGGGCGTGTGACACAGGAGGAGAGCGGGAATCTCAACCGTTCTCAAATCATCATCAGTCCCCATCATTGGGTCACTTTGCCCCTACGTGGGACTGTCCCTTTAACCCATTAAACACGTCCCTGTCATTAGGTCACTTTGCCCCTATGTGGGACTGACCCTTTAACCCATTAATCACGTCCCTGTCATTAGGTCACTTTGCCCCTATGTGGGACTGACCCTTTAACCCATTAATCACGTCCCTGTCATTAGGTCACTTTTCCCCTACGTGGGATTGACCCTTTAACCCATTAAACACGTCCCTGTCATTAGGTCACTTCGCCCCTACGTGGGACTGACCCTTTAACCCATTAAACACGTCCCTGTCATTAGGTCACTTTGCCCCTACGTGGGACTGCCCCTTTAACCCATTAACCACGCCCCTGTCATTAGGTCACTTCGCCCCTACGTGGGACTGTCCCTTTAACCCATTAAACACGTCCCTGTCATTAGGTCACTTCGCCCCTACGTGGGACTGTCCCTTTAACCCATTAAACACGTCCCTGTCATTAGGTCACTTTGCCCCTACGTGGGACTGACCCTTTAACCCATTACACACGCCCCTGTCATTAGGTCACTTTGCCCCTACGTGGGACTGACACTTTAACCCATTAACCACGCCCCCGTCATTAGGTCACTTTGCCCCTACGTGGGACTGTCCCTTTAACCCATTAGCCACGTCCCTGTCATTAGGTCACTTTGCCCCTACGTGGGACTGACCCTTTAACCCATTAACCACGTCCCCGTCATTAGGTCACTTTGCCCCTACGTGGGACTGTCCCTTTAACCCATTAGCCACGTCCCTGTCATTAGGTCACTTTGCCCCTACGTGGGACTGACCCTTTAACCCATTAACCACGTCCCCGTCATTAGGTCACTTTGCCCCTACATGGGACTGCCCCTTTAACCCATTAACCACGCCCCCGTCATTAGGTCACTTCGCCCCTACGCGCTCTGCGCGCCAGTTGTGTGAGCAGTGGCGACATGGAGGGGCGATCAGCTGGAGAGTGCGGGCGGCGCCACCAACGCGGGTCCCGTCATCGCCGGACCGACTGGGGGACGCCACAGCCAGCCTGCGGCGCCCCGGCTCCTGCCCTAGCGACGTCGGGTCAGCAGGGTTCCGGATCTTGCCGACGCCGGGAGAAGGCGCGCGCCTAAACGTCAAGCTCAAGAAACCATGGTCCCAGCGCCAGACAAGTCTTCCTGCTCTCCCGGAACCAGAACCCAGGCTGGCGGACGTACTGCGATACCCAGGGATCCCGCTGGTACCAGGGCGCAGAGTTTGGGGGCGCAGAGTTTGGGGGCTCAGAGTTTGGGGGCGCAGTGAGGCGACGCGCAGACACATTCTTCGGAAATATATGGAAATTGCATCTCGGGTCTTTCTGAGAGCGGTAAGATCGGGCGTTCACCAGGTACCCCAACACGGGGTAACCGCCAGTGAGCTGACATCACACCCTATAGTCCTGATTCCGATAGGTCACCCTACATCACATATACACCCAGGACTGTGTGAGCCTGTCCCTGATACTCTGCAGTCAGGTCACCCTACATCCCATATACACCCAGGACTGTGTGAGCCTGTCCCTGATACTCTGCAGTCAGGTCACCCTACATCACATATACACCCAGGACTGTGTGAGCCTGTCCCTGATACTCTGCAGTCAGGTCACCCTACATCACATATACACCCAGGACTGTGTGAGCCTGTCCCTGATACTCTGCAGTCAGGTCACCCTACATCACATATACACCCAGGACTGCGTGAGCCTGTCCCTGATACTCTGCAGTCAGGTCACCCTACATCACATATACACCCAGGACTGTGTGATCCTGTCCCTGATACTCTGCAGTCAGGTCACCCTACATCACATATACACCCAGGACTGTGTGAGCCTGTCCCTGATACTCTGCAGTCAGGTCACCCTACATCACATATACACCCAGGACTGTGTGAGCCTGTCCCTGATACTCTAAGATCACCCTACATCCCATATACACCCAGGACTGTGTGAGCCTGTCCC
>NC_134505.1:34341-82552 GCF_040206685.1 Ascaphus truei
CTCTGACGGGAGCAGGAAATTGGATTTTGCCGATGGGGCAATCTTGGGATTTTCGGTTCTAATGCGGTCAGGGACCGGGGTGATATCACACTGAGGCGAGACCCTACCCCTGTTAACCCCGTCCGCTGCTGGGAAACGCCTGCTGTGTATCACCGGAAAATCTCTTCTCTGCTGGAGCACGTCAATGCATTCTATTTGTGATGGGGTGTTAAAAATGGCTGCCAGTTTTTTTGTTGTTGCAGGCAGTCCATACATTATACTGTACTTTGGACTTGTCCACAGATCCAGAAATTCTGGATTATGATTCAGGACGTGACCCGAGAGATCACGGATCTGAACGAAACCATCGGGTCCAGTGAGCTTCTTGCTTGGCTAAACCAATAGATATCCCCCAAATTCACATGAGAAGACGAATCTCCTTTATCTTAGCTGCGGCGCAGTGCGCCATAGCTGCGTCTTGGGGGGGAACATAATAAACACCCCCGTTTAAGCGTAAAGTAATCAAAAGGGTCAGCGGAATTTGGCTAACGGAGAAATTATCAGCGCAGCTGGATCAATTCTCCCAAATCCGGGCGTTCTGGCCGAGGAAGAAGGAAAAACCCGGAGAAAAGAGGGGTTGAGTATTTAGAAATGTTTTTACAATTAAAAATACATTAGCTTCTTTACGCCGCACTTCGACAGTCCCGACCACCCCCCCCCCGCAATACTGCGTACCCCCCTTTCCTACTCCGCCACATTCCCTCTCTCATACTTCCTCCGTCTCCCCTTTCTTTCACTTTATTACTTCTTTCTATAATAAAAAAAAAAAGGTTGTTTTTAATCCAGTGTTTATATTAAAGATTATATTAAAGATTACATATGCACTAATACAGGTAGTGTTCATTTTTCTGTTATATTTTGTACAACAATTTATGTTTGTGTATAATTTGTAATGAAATATTTTGTTACGATAGAAATATGTATGTATATGAAACCTTACTACATAAAAAGATCCAAAAAATATAATAAAGTATATTTATTTTGTAGGTTTTGCCTCTCCCTGTGTGTGACTTCCTGTGTTTATAGCATTAAATTATTCCTCTCTCCCATTCTCATTGTCCCCCTCGTTCTTCTCTTTCCACCCTCTCCTATCTCCCCCCCTTCCCCTTCCCCCTCACTCTCTCCCCCCCCCTCACTCTCTCCTCCCCCCCTCACTCTCTCCTCCCCCCCTCACTCTCTCCTTCCCCCCCTCACTCTCTCCTTCCCCCCCTCACTCTCTCCTCCCCCCCTCACTCTCTCCTCCCCCCTCACTCTCTCCTCCCCCCTCACTCTCTCCCCCCTCACTCACCTCTCTCCCCCCTCACTCTCTCCCCCTCTCTCTCCCTCCCCCTCACTATCTCCCCCCTCCCCCTCACTATCTCCCCCGTCCCCCTCACTCTGTCCCCCCCCCTCACTCTCTCCCCCCCCTCACTCTCTCCCCCCCTCCCCCCTCACTCTCTTCCCCCCCTCCCCCTCACTCTCTTCCCCCCTCCCCCTTCACTCTCTCCCCTCCCCCTCACTCTCTCCCCCCTCCCCCTCACTCTCTCCCCCCCTCCCCCTCACTCTCACCCCCCCCTCACTCTCTCCCCCCCCTCACTCTCTCCCCCCCTCACTCTCTCCCCCCCCTCACTCTCTCCCCCCCTCACTCTCTCCCCCCCTCACTCTCTCCCCCCCCTCACTCTCTCCCCCCCCTCCCCTCCCCTCCCTCTCCCCCCTCCACCTCACTCTCTCCCTCTCTCCCCCCTCCCCCTCACTCTCTACTCTCTCCCCCCTCCCCCTCTCTCCCCCCCTCACCCTCTCTCCTCCCTCCCCCCTCACCCTCTCTCCCCCCTCCCCCCTCACCCTCTCTCCCCCCTCCCCCTCACTATCTCCCCCCTCCCCCCTCACTATCTCCCCCCTCCCCCTCACTCTCCCTCCTCCCCCTCACTCTCTCCCCCCCTCCCCCCTCACTCTCTGCCCCCCCTCTCCTCACTCTCTTCCCCCTCCCCCTCACTCTCTCCCCCTCCCCCTCACTCTCTCCCCCCTCCCCCTCACTCTCTCCCCCCCTCCATCTCACTCTCTCCCCCTCACTCTCTCCCCCCTCACTCTCTCCCCCCTCCCCCTCACTCTCTCCCCCCCTCACTCTCTTCCCCCCTCCCCCTTCACTCTCTCCCCCCCCATCCCCCTCACTCTCTCCCCTCCTCCCCCTCTCCCCCCTCCCCCCTCACTCTCTCCCCCCGTCCCTGGCATTGACTTAGTTTGCTTATCCCCTAATCCCAGTCCTGTTTATAGTGTCACTATATCCCAGTGGAAACAGGGAATATAAAGCAGTTACAGGTTTGCACACACCCCTAACCCCAGTCCTGTTTATAGTGTCACTGTATCCCAGTGGAAACAGGGAATATAAAGCAGTTACAGGTTTGCACACACTTCTAACCCCAGTCCTGTTTATAGTGTCACTATATCCCAGTGGAAACAGGGAATATAAAGCAGTTACAGGTTTGCACACACCCCTAACCCCAGTCCTGTTTATAGGTGTCACTATATCCCAGTGGAAACAGGAATATAAAGCAGTTACAGGTTTGCACACACCCCTAACCCCAGTCCTGTTTATAGTGTCACTGTATCCCAGTGGAAACAGGGAATATAAAGCAGTTACAGGTTTGCACACACTTCTAACCCCAGTCTGTTTATAGTGTCACTATATCCCAGTGGGAAACAGGGAATATAAAGCAGTTACAGGTTTGCACACACCCCTAACCCCAGTCCCTGTTTATAGTGTCACTGTATCCAGTGGAAACAGGGAATATAAAGCAGTTACAGGTTTGCACACACTTCTAACCCCAGTCCTGTTTATAGTGTCACTGTATCCCAGTGGAAACAGAGAATATAAAGCAGTTACAGGTTTGCACACACTTCTAACCCCAGTCCTGTTTATAGTGTCACTGTATCCCAGTGGAAACAGGGAATATAAAGCAGTTACAGGTTTGCACACACCCCTATCCCAGTCCTGTTTATAGTGTCACTATATCCCAGTGGAAACAGAGAATATAAAGCAGTTACAGGTTTTGCACACAACCCCTAACCCCAGTCCTGTTTATAGTGTCACTATATCCCAGTGGAAACAGGGAATATAAAGCAGTTACAGGTTTGCACACAAACCCTCCGTGTATTTGGTATCGCACAGCGATATCCTCTGAGGATCATACATCAGCGGCAAACAGAAAGAAGTGTCAGCTCCTGGGACCGCTTCCCCAGAGAGGGGTCTCCGGCTGGGAGGGATTATCACTCAGCTCATTGTTACAATGAGTTCTCAGGCATTATCCTCATACTACATACACCTGTGCTGCCTCCTGATTGGTGGAAAGCTGGCCTCCTATTGGCTGAAGGAGACCCAGGTGAGCCACAGGTGAGGGTGGTGCTGGGTATAAAAGGCTATCTTGCAGCACTAGGGAGCAGACAAGTGGTGGGGTGTGAGGGCTCAGGAGGCGAGTGTGTAATGGCTCAGGAGGCGAGTGTGTAATGGCTCAGGAGGCGAGTGTGTAATGGCTCAGGAGGCGAGTGTGTAATGGCTCAGGAGGCGAGTGTGTAGTGGCTCAGGAGGCGAGTGTGTAGTGGCTCAGGAGGCGAGTGTGTAGTGGCTCAGGAGGCGAGTGTGTAGTGGCTCAGGAGGCGAGTGTTGTAGTGGCTCAGGAGGCGAGTGTGTAGTGGCTCAGGAGGCGAGTGTGTAGTGGCTCAGGAGGCGAGTGTGTAATGGCTCAGGAGGCGAGTGTGTAATGGCTCAGGAGGCGAGTGTGTAGTGGCTCAGGAGGCGAGTGTGTAATGGCTCAGGAGGCGAGTGTGTAATGGCTCAGGAGGTGAGTGTGTAATGGCTCAGGAGGTGAGTGTGAGGGCTCAGGAGGTGAGTGTGTAATGGCTCAGGAGGCGAGTGTGTAATGGCTCAGGAGGCGAGTGTGTAATGGCTCAGGAGGCGAGTGTGTAATGGCTCAGGAGGCGAGTGTGTAATGGCCTCAGGAGGCGAGTGTGTAATGGCTCAGGAGGCGAGTGTGTAATGGCTCAGGAGGCGAGTGTGTAATGGCTCAGGAGGCGAGTGTGTAATGGCTCAGAGGCGAGTGTGTAATGGCTCAGGAGGCGAGTGTGTAGTGGCTCAGGAGGCGAGTGTGTAGTGCTCAGGAGGCGAGTGTGTAGTGGCTCAGGAGGCGAGTGTGTAATGGCTCAGGAGGCGAGTGTGTAGTGGCTCAGGAGGCGAGTGTGTAGTGGCTCAGGAGGCGAGTGTGTAGTGGCTCAGGAGGCGAGTGTGTAGTGGCTCAGGAGGCGAGTGTGTAGTGGCTCAGGAGGCGAGTGTGTAGTGGCTCAGGAGGCGAGTGTGTAGTGGCTCAGGAGGCGAGTGTGTAGTGGCTCAGGAGGCGAGTGTGTAGTGGCTCAGGAGGCGAGTGTGTAGGGGCTCAGGAGGCGAGTGTGTAGTGGCTCAGGAGGCGAGTGTGTAGTGGCTCAGAGGCGAGTGTGTAGTGGCTCAGGAGGCGAGTGTGTAGTGGCTCAGGAGGCGAGTGTGTAATGGCTCAGGAGGCGAGTGTGTAATGGCTCAGGAGGCGAGTGTGTAGTGGCTCAGGAGGCGAGTGTGTAGTGGCTCAGGAGGCGAGTGTGTAATGGCTTCTCTCTGTTGTCCTCAGGTCAGACTGGGAGAGGTCACATCAGACTGGGAGAGGTCGCTGTGTGTAGGTGAGTGTTACTGTGTGATATAAATCTGTTCCCATGTTGTGGTTCTTCGTGTGTGTGTTACAAGTTTTCCAACCTCTCCGCGTCCTTCATCAGGTTTGCCTCTAGCAGCTTGGAAAGTGTAACATCAACTACTTGCTGGTCCAATAAAAGGAATCGTACCTGCTACTCCCTCCTCTGCTACCCCCCTCTCCCTCCTCTGTTACCCCCCTCTCCCTCCTCTGTTACTATGTGGAAGAACAAACACAGCCCCCCCCCTTCTTGCAACCCCAATAAGTATCTCAGAACTGGGGGTGTCTCAAGAGGGGGGGGGGGGGCTCTGTTTCCCACCCTATTAAATAAGGAATCTCTGCTCCCTGATGTAACATACCTGCATATAACCCTCACTGCATATAACCCTCACTCCAATCAGTAACCCATCATTCAGCGGTATAACTGTTTGGGGGAGGGGGGGGGGGGGCTACGTTTTGAGCGCTGACCCTCCCCGCGCGTTCCCACGCCCTAACCCAGGTGGCACTTCTCCGTCACCCAATCCTCCGGCGTATTCACAATTTACTCGCCGCGGGTCCCCCATGCGTCTCCCGCATCTGTCCTGGAGCCACATCCCGGCGCCTGCGCGGGGTACAGCGTTCCTGGGGTGCGGCTTAAATATCCGATGGGACACGGTGTGACTTGTATAGGCGACGCGCTCTCTACGTGTTTGAGACGCTTAAAACATTGCGTTTATACTGAGTGATTGGTCTGGGCTGTGGGGGTTACCTCCATGCATTAGTAACCGGCGGCGTTTGTACGTCCCGCGCACCCTGCAGGGGGTAAACCGGTTTTGGGAACAGTGTGCTGTCTGACCCTGAATATTACTGCCCCTATACGTCCCTTATTCTGCTGGGGTAGTCTGGAACCGCTGCCTGGGCCCTATACAGTAGAAGGGTTCTTCCGCTCTCTGCCCCGCAGGGGTGAGGGGTAACTCTCTGCCCCCCCATGTACGTGCCCGTTTATGTCGTATGTTTTTGCCACCACGCTGGGCTACGCGTTTACGCGCAAAACCTCCTGCGGCGTCTCCGCCGTGAACATGGCTGCGCTGTCACATGGCGTTGCCGTGTCACCAGGGCGCTGTGATGTCACGCAGAGTTACCATGCTGACGGGTGGCGCCATAAGGCATCCCATTGTCATGGACACTTGACGTCATGTTGGCATGGCAACGCACGTACCATTTTGCCGCAGAGCCGCGCTGACTGGACACTTTTTTTTTGCCGGGGGGGAGAGATGCTGTGGGCTCGGTTCTGGTTCTGGACTCCTCTGCTTCCAGAACAGTTTAGCTGCCGATGGGGGAGAAATCCTTTTCTTGACCTTCCTTGTTACCGATAAGAGAAATGCCTGATCAGAGCGCCACGGAAATGCCTGATCAGAGCGCCCACGGAATGCCTGATCAGAGCGCCGCGGAAATGCCTGATCAGAGCGCCGCGGAAATGCTGATCAGAGCGCCGCGAAATGCCTGATCAGAGCGCTGCGGAAAAGCCTGATCAGAGCGCCGCGGAAATGCCTGATCAGAGCGCCACGTTTATGGCACAGCAACAAATACCTAGTTCTGCATTTTTTATATCGCAGTTAATATAAAACTACAGCTTAACCCTTATAACGCGGTGTGAGCACAACCTACCGCTGATGTGGGAAATCAGGCTGGGGCCTCCTCCCCATCGGGCGCACGGCGGCCTTTAAAATTAGCTGACCCCGGTTATAACGCGGTCGGATCGTGTGGACCCCCGAGGACCATGTTATAACGGGGTTCAGCTGTACTAATGCTGTGTATTAGGATGCCATTTATTGTAGAGCATTTTTGAATATGCTCCACCCCCCCACCCCCCTCCCCCCCTCCCCCCCTCCCTACCTACCTACCCCAGCTGTTCTTGCCTTGCACTCTTCCCAGACAGCACAAAGTATCACCACTCCAGTAGGTTTTGGGCGGGGCCCCCCTTTCTCATTATACAGGTGCAAGCTAAACCCACAATGGGTCAGGCGTACGTTTAGCCCCTAGCAATAAAGGGTCAGTGCTTCCCATGCTGACTGCAGGGCGGGGGGGGGGGGGGAGAAATGTACCTGCAGCAGGTAATCGCACACAGGGTTTGGGTTCCAATCCATGTCCCTTTATTTAGCTGCAGTAATTAACGCTGAAACCCTTAACGTGTTCTGGGATTAACAAGTCGACATGTCTGGTGTGTGCGGTCTATGGTTGAGGGTCATTAACCCCTCACCCCCAAGTTGCTCCCCCCCACCCCCATATCTCTGCGCTGGAGGATCAGTGTGTACGTTACACCTTTATAAACAGCCTTTAGTCACTCATTAAATCCCTATGCAAGCACAGAGCGGGGTCAGGTACCAGCGGGTCACTGAAAGCCCGTCCCATCCGTTCTTGGCAGTGGACCCAAACTTTCAATAGGTCTGACTTTGGACTAAATGTTCCCTTATCTAGAACCTTCCACCCCCAATATGTCAGATCCTGGACTAATCAACCTAATAAATGTTTTCCTTATAGGGGGGGGGGGGGGGATGAGTCCACGTTTGTATGGGATACTGCAAAAAAACCAGGACTGGCGGAAATCAGGAAGCCTTCAACAGCAGAGGATGGGGGTCCCCAAGGTAATGCAACCCCCGGAGTGCCTGGGTGAGTTGTGTGTGTGATATCTGCACAGTGGAAGAGGCAGTGTTAATATATGGGGGGGGGGGGGGGGCAGTAGGCAGCCTGGCTCTCCCGCCAACACAAGGAAGCTCATTTTGGGGAGATATGGTGAGAAATGAGTAAAAACTGCGTATATTGGGGAAAGTCAGCGGTTTCGGGGAGATGATGGAAATGAGGCATATTTCCGGTAGGGGTGAAGGAACCCCCCTAATAAATAGAGCGGTCTGTATACAGGTTTGGGGGGGGTCATTTTAAGAATACGCGTCACTGACGGGAGATCTTGTTTTAGTCTCTGACGGTAAAAATAAGTGACGCTGAAAATCCCCAGCCCTGTACCATCCTCCCCCCCCCCTCCCCAGCCTGTACCATCCTCCCCCCCCCCCCCCCCTCCCCCAGCCCTGTACCATCCTCCCCCCCCCTCCTCCCCAGCCCTGTACCATCCTCCCCCCCTCCTCCCCAGCCCTGTACCACCCCCCCCCCTCCCCAGCCCTGTACCATCCCCCCCCTCCTCCTCAGCCCTGTACCATCCTCCCCCCCCCCCTCCCCAGCCCTGTACCATCCTCCCCCCCCCCTCCCCAGCCCTGTACCATCCCTCCCCCCCCCCCCAGCCCTGTACCATCCTCCCCCCCCCTCCTCCCCAGCCCTGTACCATCCTCCCCCCCCCCTCCTCCCCAGCCCTGTACCATCCTCCCCCCCCCCCCTCCCCAGCCCTGTACCATCCTCCCCCCCCCTCCTCCCCAGCCCTGTACCATCCTCCCCCCCCCCTCCTCCCCCAGCCCTGTACCATCCTCCCTCCCCTCCCCAGCCCTGTACCACCCCCCCCTCCCCAGCCCTGTACCATCCTCCCCCCCCTCCCCAGCCCTGTACCATCCTCCCTCCCCAGCCCTGTACCATCCTCCCTCCCCTCCCCAGCCCTGTACCATCCTCCCCCCCTCCTCCTAGCCCTGTACCATCCTCCCCCCCTCCCCAGCCCTGTACCCACCCCCCCCCTCCTCCCCAGCCCTGTACCATCCTCCCCCCCTTCTCCCCAGCCCTGTACCATCCTCCCCCCCCTCCCCAGCCCTGTACCATCCTCCCCCCCCTCCCCAGCCTGTACATCCTCCCCCTCCTCCCCAGCCCTGTACCATCCTCCCCCCCCTCCCCCAGCCCTGTACCATCCTCCCCCCCCCTCCCCAGCCCTGTACCATCCTCCCCCCTCCTCCCCAGCCCTGTACCATCTCCCCCCCCTCCCCAGCCCTGTACCGTCCTCCCCTCCCCAGCCCCTGTACCGTCCTCCCCCCCCCCCTCCCCAGCCCTGTACCATCCTCCCCCCCCCTGTACCATCCTCCCCCCCCTCCCCCAGCCCTGTACCATCCTCCCCCCCCTCCCCAGCCCTGTACCATCCTCCCTCCCCTCCCCAGCCCTGTACCATCCTCCCTCCCCTCCCCAGCCTGTACCATCCTCCCCCCCTCCTCCCTAGCCCTGTACCATCCTCCCCCCCTCCCCAGCCCTGTAACCACCCCCCCCTCCTCCCCAGCCCTGTACCATCCTCCCCCCCCTTCTCCCCAGCCCTGTACCATCCTCCCCCCCCCTCCCCAGCCCTGTACCATCCTCCCCCCCCTCCCCAGCCCTGTACCATCCTCCCCCCTCCTCCCCAGCCCTGTACCATCCTCCCCCCCCTCCCCAGCCCTGTACCATCCTCCCCCCCCTCCCCAGCCCTGTACCATCCTCCCCCCTCCTCCCCAGCCCTGTACCATCCTCCCCCCCCTCCCCAGCCCTGTACCGTCCTCCCCTCCCCAGCCCTGTACCGTCCTCCCCCCCCCCCTCCCCAGCCCTGTACCATCCTCCCCCCCCCTGTACCATCCTCCCCCCCCTCCCAGCCCTGTACCATCCTCCCCCCCCCTCCCCAGCCCTGTACCATCCTCCCCCCCTCCCCCCCTCCCCAGCCCTGTACCATCCTCCCCCCCCTTCTCCCCAGCCCTGTACCATCCTCCCCCCCCCCTCCCCAGCCCTGTACCATGCTCCCCCCCCTCCCCAGCCCTGTACCATGCTCCCCCCCCCTCCCCAGCCCTGTACCATCCTCCCCCCCCCTCCCCAGCCCTGTACCATCCTCCCCCCCCCCCTCCTCCCCAGCCCTGTACCATCCTCCCCCCCTCCTCCCCAGCCCTGTACCATCCTCCCCCCCCTCCCCAGCCCTGTACCATTCCCCCCCTCCTCCCCAGCCCTGTACCATCCTCCCCCCCCTTCTCCCCAGCCCTTTACCATCCTCCCCCCCCAGCCCTGTACCATCCTCCCCCCCCCCTTCTCCCCAGCCCTGTACCATCCTCCCCCCCCTCCCCAGCCCTGTACCATTCCCCCCCTCCCCAGCCCTGTACCATTCCCCCCCTCCTCCCCAGCCCTGTACCATCCTCCCCCCCCTTCTCCCCAGCCCTTTACCATCCTCCCCCCCCAGCCCTGTACCATCCTCCCCCCCCCTTCTCCCCAGCCCTGTACCATCCTCCCCCCCCTCCCCAGCACCATCCTCCCCCTCCCCTCCCCAGCCCTGTACCATCCTCCCTCCCCTCCCCAGCCCTGTACCATCCTCCCCCCCCCTCCCCAGCCCTGTACCATCCTCCCCCCCCCTCCCCAGCCCTGTACCATCCTCCCCCCCCTCCCCAGCCCTGTACCATCCTCCCCCCCCTCCCCAGCCCTGTACCAGCCTCCCCCCCCTCCCCAGCCCTGTACCATCCTCCCCCCCCCCCTCCCCAGCCCTGTACCATCCTCCCCCCCACCCTCCCCAGCCCTGTACCATCCTCCCCCCCACCCTCCCCAGCCCTGTACCATCCTCCCCCCCACCCTCCCCAGCCCTGTACCATCCTCCATGGGGGTGTCTAGCAGCCAACACCCCAGTTCTCACGGACCCCCTCCCTAAATACCAGAGCCTGACATTATACTGGGTAATGATGGACATATATACAGTATATATATATATATATATATTCTCTTATGTAATGGGATTACCCAATCTCCGACCTTCCCATCCCTGTGAGAACTTCAAATTAACCTCTCCAATGCCAGCCGGCTCCCAGGGGGGCAGGGACTCGGCTAACTGCGGGCTGGCCCCCTCCTGATGGGATCTTCTCCCTGAATGGGCCCAGACACGTGAGGTTCTCCAGCTCCAGAACCGACCCCCTTCTCCTGTCATCAATGTTACTCGGGCCAGGCTGAGGCCTGAGGCGCAGGAAAGCTGTGTGCGGCCCTGTCCGTAGGTGAAGGTCTCCTGACCGTTCCCAGAATCCCCCTGGCTTCCTCCAGGGCCCGAGCTTTTAGCCACGCTGCTCCCTCTCTTTATCTCTTTAAAAAACCAGGCTGCAGATTTTACAGTCTCATTATATTGTGTCTGGTGTTTGTTTTCATTTAAAGTTCTTATATTAAACACTGTGTATAGAGAGAGCGCTCTGCGTAGACACAGCACACTGTATATAGAGAGAAAGCGCTCTGTGTAGACACAGCACACTGTATATAGAGAGCGCTCTGTGTAGACACAGCACACTGCATATAGAGAGAGCGCTCTGCGTAGACACCGCACACTGTATATAGAGAGAGAGCGCTCTGCGTAGACACAGCACACTGTATATATAGAGAGAGCGCTCTGCGTAGACTCAGCACACTGTATATAGAGAGAGCGCTCTGCGTAGACACAGCACACTGTATATAGAGAGAGCGCTCTGCGTAGACACAGCACACTGTATATAGAGAGAGCGCTCTTCGTAGACACAGCACACTGTATATAGAGAGAGCGCTCTGCGTAGACACAGAACACTGTATATAGAGAGAGCGCTCTGCGTAGACACAGCACACTGTATATAGAGAGCGCTCTGTGTAGACACAGCACACTGCATATAGAGAGAGCGCTCTGTGTATACACAGCACAGTGATGGGATATAGATATGATAGAAGGAGTCCTGTAATGCATTGGGAGTTAGGGAAAGCGCTTTCTGAGTTACACCTCATATTACAGAAAATGTATGGAAATCAGCATCATGTTGTGTTGTTGTGCACATCAGTATGAAGTATCCGCTGGGGAGGGGTTAATGTGTCACTTGTACTCATTGTCTTCTCTTTCTCTCCCGAGTAGGGGGCGGCTGGGGTCTCACTGCCCCTTTTTGTTACTCTCCAGTCAGTGGCAGCCCAATGCTAAGTGAGGAGGATTAATGCCCCGAGTGTGGCATTGAGGCCTCACTTAGCGTTGGCCTGGCACAGACCCGCCCCGGGGGGCCCCTGACCCGCCCCGGGGGGGGCCCTGACCTGCCCCGGGGGGCCCTGACCCCTCCACTTTCCTTTCAAAATTAAAAATCTGTTTTTTTGCAGTGAAAAACAATTACCTCCTCTCAGTGATGAAAACGTTGTATGGTGCTCTAAAGAATACAGCAAACACTACACGTGTCTTGATTGTAGAAAAGTGGATTAACCCAATAAAGGATATGCATATGAAATGTCCAGAAGATGCATGTAAACACTACAATCCCACAATGCACGGTAGTAAGGATGTTTGAGTAGTAAGCATCTATATGAAAGGAACAATCATGATGAATAAAGTCCAGAACTATCCTGGAGAGACTCACATGGGAAGGTGTCCACGATGAAAAGTGCTTCCTCAGGTGTCCAGGTGTCCACGGGTTAACTGTGCCTCCGCCTGTTGAAGAGCAAATGTAGCAAAGGAGGGGAGAAAACGGAGCACTAGATCCACAAGGCTATGCCAAAAAAAATACTTGTTATAGTCCGAAACGCGTTGGTGTGTATCTTTTTTGTATCTGACCCATTAAATAAGCCTGCACTGTGGGAACGCATCCTTGCATTTTTTGGCATAGCCTTGTGGATCTAGTGCTCCGTTTTCTCCCCTCCTTTGCTACATTACCTCCTCTCAGTACCTGCCCCGGGATTACCCCCCTCTCGGTACCTGCTCCGGGATTACCCCCTCTCGGTACCTGCCCCGGGATTACCCCCCTCTCGGTACCTGCCCCGGGATTACCCCCCTCTCGGTACCTGCCCCGGGATTACCCCCCTCTCGGTACCTGCCCCGGGATTACCCCCCTCTCGGTACCTGCCCCGGGATTACCCCCCTCTCGGTACCTGCCCCGGGATTACCCCCCTCTCGGTACCTGCCCCGGGATTACCCCCCTCTCAGTACCTGCCCCGAGATTACCCCCCTCTCAGTACCTGCCCCGGGATTACCCCCCTCTCGGTACCTGCCCTGGGATTAGACCCCTGGGCCTCACACGCTGTGACCTGCTGCTCTGCCCCATTAGCCGCCAGCACCTCACACAGGGGACGTGTTCCCGGGATCCCTATACAGTGCGTCCCTGCTTCTTATCACTGAAATAATAGGGGGATGTGGGGGGATTAGAACCCCCAAACCCATCAGCCATTTCCCATCATAAGCAGCGTTCACCCCTCTGAGCCGCCCGGGAACATGGTCACACGCTCTGTGCCTATAACACATGGCTCCTCGGGGAGAGGACCATGTGAGGGGGGGGGGGGGTCTTGTTCCCCTAGTTTGTGATGATCAGGTTTAGTTAGTTACGGGGTGTACGGGACCTGGCCTAACGTGCTATCTGGGTTCCTATATACTCACTAACAAAATATGCAAATGAGCGCAGCAAAGTATCATGGGGCATCATTGTTTCTTCTCACCATGAGCTAAAGGGGGATTTAAAAACTATACAGCAAAACCAGTCGCACTGCTCGTTTGCATGTCGTCATTACCCAGAAGCAGTGTGTGTCTGAGACGTGCAAATGTGCTCACAAGGGATTTCTTTTATTCACGTTGGAGGGTTTGGTGTCTGGTTAAGAACTTTACGACACTACTGTGGCGAGGCGGACATAGTCACCGTGATACGGAGCAGAGCGTCTGGTGAAGAATAGAGAGATCATACTGCATGCTGGGAGTCTCTCTCTCTCAGTGAGACAGGGACTGTCTGTCTGTGGGCTCCAGGAGATGAGTCTGGAGACAGAAGTGCTGGAGATGAGTTTGGCGCCCGTGCTGGTTCCTCCATGATATTAGGGAGTTTGGCGCCCGTGCTGGTTCCTCCATGATATTAGGGAGTTTGGCGCCCGTGCTGGTTCCCTCCTGATATTAGGGAGTTTGGCGCCCGTGCTGGTTCCCTCCTGATATTAGGGAGTTTGGCGCCCGTGCTGGTTCCCTCCTGATATTAGGGAGTTTGGCGCCCGTGCTGGTTCCCTCCTGATATTAGGGAGTTTGGCGCCCGTGCTGGTTCCCTCCTGATATTAGGGAGTTTGGCGCCCGTGCTGGTTCCCTCCTGATATAAGGGAGTTTGGCGCCCGTGCAGGTTCCCTCCTGATATAAGGGAGTTTGGCGCCCGTGCTGGTTCCCTCCTGATATTAGGGAGTTTGGCGCCCGTGCTGGTTCCCTTCTGATATTAGGGAGTTTGGCGCCCGTGCTGGTTCCCTCCTGATATTAGGGAGTTTGGCGCCCGTGCTGGTTCCCTCCTGATATTAGGGAGTTTGGCGCCCGTGCTGGTTCCCTCCTGATATTAGGACGTTTGGCGCCCGTGCTGGTTCCCTCCTGATATTAGGGACTTTGGCGCCCGTGCTGGTTCCCTCCTGATATAAGGGAGTTTGGCGCCCGTGCTGGTTCCCTCCTGATATTAGGGAGTTTGGCGCCCGTGCTGGTTCCCTCCTGATATTAGGGAGTTTGGCGCCCGTGCTGGTTCCCTCCTGATATTAGGGAGTTTGGCGCCTGTGCTGGTTCCCTCCTGATATAAGGCAGTTTGGCGCCCGTGCTGGTTCCCTCCTGATATAAGGCAGTTTGGCGCCCGTGCTGGTTCCCTCCTGATATAAGGGAGTTTGGCGCCCGTGCTGGTTCCCTCCTGATATTAGGAAGTTTGGCGCCCGTGCTGGTTCCCTCCTAATATAAGGGAGTTTAGCGCCCGTGCTGGTTCCCTCCTGATATAAGGGAGTTTGGCGCCCGTGCTGGTACCCTCCTGATATAATGGAGTTTGGCGCCCGTGCTGGTTCCCTCCTGATATTAGGGAGTTTGGCGCCCGTGCTGGTTCCCTCCTGATATTAGGAAGTTTGGCGCCCGTGCTGGTTCCCTCCTAATATAAGGGAGTTTGGCGCCCTTGCAGGTTCCCTCCTGATATAAGGGAGTTTGGCGCCCGTGCTGGTTCCCTCCTAATATAAGGGAGTTTGGCGCCCGTGCTGGTTCCCTCCTGATATAAGGGAGTTTGACGCCCGTGCTGGTTCCTCCTGATATAAGGGAGTTTGACGCCCGTGCTGGTTCCCTCCTGATATTAGGGAGTTTGGCGCCCGTGCTGGTACCCTCCTGATATAAGGGAGTTTGGCGCCCGTGCTGGTTCCCTCCTGATATAAGGGAGTTTGGCGCCCGTGCTGGTTCCCTCCTGATATTAGGGAGTTTGGCGCCCGTGCTGGTTCCCTCCTGATATAAGGGAGTTTGGCGCCCGTGCTGGTACCCTCCTGATATAAGGGAGTTTGGCGCCCGTGCTGGTACCCTCCTGATATAATGGAGTTTGGCGCCCGTGCTGGTTCCCTCCTGATATAATGGAGTTTGGCGCCCGTGCTGGTTCCCTCCTGATATTAGGGGATCTGTCTATCTGGGTTTTATAAATGAGGGGCGTGGATCAGTACAATGACATGTTCCTATGACACCCGGTGCTCATTCGCCCCAATACCAGAACAAACCCTCCCTAGCTTTGTATTGCTTTCTCCCGTCTCCTTTCAGCTTGTGGTGAGGACTCGCAATGAACCACAGCGCTCCCCTCATTTACATATTGGGAATAAATGAGGGACATTGTTGTTCCCGTGTGAGGTAGGGTTAGAGCCGGTGCTGACCCAGTAACCCAGTTCTGCGGTTCCACGCGCCCCCGGCCTCATGGTACATGTGCACGCTAATGCCGGGGAATGAGGTTGGATCGCCGCTGGTGATATAGAAGTGACACCGGTCCTGATCCGGGGACGGCTGCTCTGTGTATTACACCTCACACCGCTTTGCTTTAACACACAGATCCGGTGTCTGCTTGTGTCACACGGCAGAACCGTGTTACACGTTTCACGCCGAACGTGCGGGAGATCCGGCGGCTTCATTCAGATCACACATTTAAAAGCTCATGGAGTGTATCTCTTAACATACACTGCAGCCAGGGACTCTGGGTAATGTCATGCAAATGAGCACTCACCCAAATTGAAACAGTGTTGCAACGAATAACAGTGTGTAGTGCTACTCGGCACTACTTTACAACTGAAGAGTGCAGCGGAGAGACAAGTTTTCTTTTGGAAACATATTTTAATTTGTTGATGTTTTTTACACAACCGAAATTCACAGAAATTGACTTAAGTTAACCCTGTTCCGCACAGGAATAAATACCCCCCCCCCCCCCAACCCCGAAACCCTTTGCATAATAAATTAACACTATATGTTATTAAATAAACATTGAGAAATATCCACGTGGACCTTAGCAAACTTGACACCCTCTACAACTCAATTTGCCGTTTTGTTCTCCAATGCAACTACAGCACACATCCCTGCGAAATGCTCAAAGAACTAGATTGGTCGTCACTAGAGTCTAGGCGCAAAGTTCACCTTTCCTGTCTCACCCTCAAATACTTTCTGGGCAAGCTACCCAGCTACCTGAACAAGCTCCTCACCCCTACCACATGCAGCACCTATCACCTGAGATCAGGCTCCAAAACACTGTTCATGGTCCCAAGGCTCAACAAAGTATCCGGCCGCTCCTCCTTCTCTTACCGTGCACCCCAAAACTGGAACAGTCTGCCGGAGACTCTCACAGCCGCCACCAGCTTAAGTTCTTTCAAATCTAAGGCTGTCTCACATTTTAATCTGGTCTGTAACTGTTACATACGCCTATAACATATATTATCTGTAACTGTTACATACGTCTATAATATATATTATCTGTAACTGTTACATACGCCTATAACATATATTATCTGTAACTGTTACATACGCCTATAACATATATTATCTGTAACTGTTACATACGCCTATAACATATATTATCTGTAACTGTTACATACGCCTATAATATATATTATCTGTAACTGTTACATACGCCTATAATATATATTATCTGTAACTGTTACATACGCCTATAATATATATTATCTGTAACTGTTACATACGCCTATAACATATATTATCTGTAACTGTTACATACGCCAATAATCATATATTATCTGTAACTGTTACATACGCCTATAACATATATTATCTGTAACTGTTACATACGCCTATAACATATATTATCTGTAACTGTTACATACGCCTATAATATATATTATCTGTAACTGTTACATACGCCCATAATATATATTATCTGTAACTGTTACATACGCCTATAATATATATTATCTGTAACTGTTACATACGCCTATAACATATATTATCTGTAACTGTTACATACGCCTATAATATATATTATCTGTAACTGTTACATACGCCTATAATATATATTATCTGTAACTGTTACATACGCCTATAACATATATTATCTGTAACTGTTACATACGCCTATAATATATATTATCTGTAACTGTTGCATACGCCTATAACATATATTATCTGTAACTGTTACATACGCCTATAATATATATTATCTGTAACTGTTACATACGCCTATAACATATATTATCTGTAACTGTTACATACGCCTATAATATATATTATCTGTAACTGTTACATACGCCTATAATATATATTATCTGTAACTGTTACATACGCCTATAACATATATTATCTGTAACTGTTACATACGCCTATAACATATATTATCTGTAACTGTTACATACGCCTATAATATATATTATCTGTCACTGTTACATACGCGTATAATATATATTACCTGTAACTGTTACATACGCCTATAATATATATTATCTGTAACTGTTGCATACGCCTATAATATATATTATCTGTAACTGTTACATACGCCTATAATATATATTATCTGTAACTGTTACATACGCCTATAATATATATTATCTGTAACTGTTACATACGCCTATAACATATATTATCTGTAACTGTTACATACGCCTATAACATATATTATCTGTAACTGTTACATACGCCTATAATATATATTATCTGTCACTGTTACATACGCGTATAATATATATTACCTGTAACTGTTACATACGCCTATAATATATATTATCTGTAACTGTTGCATACGCCTATAATATATATTATCTGTAACTGTTACATACGCCTATAATATATATTATCTGTAACTGTTACATACGCCTATAATATATATTATCTGTAACTGTGCATGCAATGTCCTGTATATAATGTATACCCTGCTCATTATGTAACTGTATTTGTAACCATGTATTATTTGTTTTACTCTGTGCCCAGGACATACGTGAGAACGAGAGGTAACTCTCAGTGTATTACTCCTGCGTAAAATATTTTATAAATAAATAAATAAATGCATTTCAAGTATACGGCGGGGCCGTTTTAAATATGGCGGTTCACGGAGAACCATGACCTGCAACTGTGCAGATTATACATATATATATATATATATATATATATATATATATAATAAAACAACGTATTTCAGGTACATTTCTCGTTCCCTGTACCTTATAAATAAATAGTAACAAAACCCAAAGTAAATGCGATATAAATACCCGATATATATAAATATATTCTACCATTAAAAAAACGAAATATAAATATAAATAACAATAAGTTAATAGCAGTCGCGCTGTACGACTAACGGAGTGACAGAAAATCGGGTTTCCATACCACGGCCCCTCCCGAATATTACGGGAAAAGGGAGTAGTGGATGCAGAGTGCCGCCTCCCGGCAGCAGAGGGGTGTGTCAGAGATTCGTCAGGGGGTTACAGTAACAGGAACGGGAATCACTTGGGGGTCATGTGAAATATCCACTACGTCTGTTGCAATACACAAGTGTGTGAGCTGCGGCACACGTTACACGCGTGTGAGGGGGGGGGGTAGGGTGTTTAAATATTAAACAGATGCCCCCCCGCTTGTCACACGGCGTTACATGCGCTGCAGGAGGGTGAGGGCGCGCTGGACCCTCCGCATGAAGTTCTGCAGGTCGGACAGAATCAGGAAGGCGCCCGCTTGCTCGTGGAACGTCGAGGGGTATTTAGGTACTGTTACTCCGTGGCTGGGGTAATTCAGGGGATTAATACCACGGCTTTCCATCTGCGAGAGAGGAGGACAGAAATGCGGGGTTATCGTGGGAGCACGCGTGTGGGAATAAGGGCATTCTTTCCTGGCAGTGACAGGGTTAGTCCCTCCTAGGGGCAAAGTGTACTAATGGCAGTGACAGGGTTAAGGGGTCAGACCCTCCTAGGGGCAAAGTGTACTAATGGCAGTGACAGGGTTAAGGGGTCAGTCCCTCCTAGGGGCAAAGTGTACTAATGGCAGTGACAGGGTTAAGGGATCAGTCCCTCCTAGGGGCAAAGTGTACTAATGGCAGTGACAGGGTTAAGGGGTCAGTCTCTCCTAGGAGCAAAGTGTACTAATGGCAGTGACATGGTTAAGCGGTCAGTCTCTCCTAGGGGCAAAGTGTACTAATGGCAGTGACAGGGTTAAGGGGTCAGTCCCTCCCAGGGGCAAAGTGTACTAATGGCAGTGACATGGTTAAGGGATCAGTCCCTCCTAGGGGCAAAGTGTACTAATGGCAGTGACATGGTTAAGGGGTCAGTCCCTCCTAGGAGCAAAGTGTACTAATGGCAGTGACATGGTTAAGGGGTCAGTCCCTCCTAGGGGCAAAGTGTACTAATGGCAGTGACAGGGTTAAGGGGTCAGTCTCTCCTAGGGGCAAAGTGTACTAATGGCAGTGACAGGGTTAAGGGGTCAGTCTCTCCTAGGGGCAAAGTGTACTAATGGCAGTGACAGGGTTAAGGGGTCAGTCTCTCCTAGGGGCAAAGTGTACTAATGGCAGTGACATGGTTAAGGGGGCAGTCCCTCCTAGGGGCAAAGTGTACTAATGGCAGTGACAGGGTTAAGGGGTCAGTCTCTCCTAGGGGCAAAGTGTACTAATGGCAGTGACAGGGTTAAGGGGTCAGTCCCTCCTAGGGGCAAAGTGTACTAATGGCAGTGACATGGTTAAGGGGTCAGTCCCTCCTAGGGGCAAAGTGTACTAATGGCAGTGACATGGTTAAGGGGTCAGTCCCTCCTAGGGGCAAAGTGTACTAATGGCAGTGACAGGGTTAAGGGGTCAGTCCCTCCTACGGGCAAAGTGTACTAATGGCAGTGACAGGGTTAAGGGGTCAGTCTCTCCTAGGGGCAAAGTGTACTAATGGCAGTGACATGGTTAAGGGGTCAGTCTCTCCTAGGGGCAAAGTGTACTAATGGCAGTAACATGGTTAAGGGGGCAGTCCCTCCTAGGGGCAAAGTGTACTAATGGCAGTGACAGGGTTAAGGGGGCAGTCCCTCCTAGGGGCAAAGTGTACTAATGGCAGTGACAGGGTTAAGGGGTCAGTCCCTCCTAGGGGCAACGTGTACTAATGACAGTGACAGGGTTAAGGGGTCAGTCCCTCCTAGGGGCAAAGTGTACTAATGGCAGTGACATGGTTAAGGGGGCAGTCCCTCCTAGGAGCAAAGTGTACTAATGGCAGTGACAGGGTTAAGGGGTCAGTCCCTCCTATGGGCAACATGTACTAATGGCAGTGACATGGTTAAGGGGTCAGTCCCTCCTAGGGGCCAAGTGTACTAATGGCAGTGACAGGGTTAAGGGGTCAGTCTCTCCTAGGGGCAAAGTGTACTAATGGCAGTGACATGGTTAAGGGGTAAGTCCCTCCTAGGAGCAAAGTGTACTAATGGCAGTGACAGGGTTAAGGGGGCAGTCCCTCCTAGGGGCAAAGTGTACTAATGGCAGTGACAGGGTTAAGGGGTCAGTCCCTCCTAGGGGCAAAGTGTACTAATGGCAGTGACAGGGTTAAGGGTCAGTCTCTCCTAGGGGCAAAGTGTACTAATGGCAGTGACAGGGTTAAGGGGTCAGTCCCTCCTAGGGGCAAAGTGTACTAATGGCAGTGACAGGGTTAAGGGGGCAGTCCCTCCTAGGGGCAAAGTGTACTAATGGCAGTGACAGGGTTAAGGGGGCAGTCCCTCCTAGGGGCAAAGTGTACTAATGGCAGTGACAGGGTTAAGGGTCAGTCTCTCCTAGGGGCAAAGTGTACTAATGGCAGTGACATGGTTAAGGGGGCAGTCCCTCCTAGGGGCACAGTGTACTAATGGCAGTGACAGGGTTAAGGGGTCAGTCCCTCCTAGGGGCAAAGTGTACTAATGGCAGTGACATGGTTAAGGGGTCAGTCCCTCCTAGGGGCAAAGTGTACTAATGGCAGTGACAGGGTTAAGGGTCAGTCCCTCCTAGGGGCAAAGTGTACTAATGGCAGTGACAGGGTTAAGGGGTCAGTCCCTCCCAGGGGCAAAGTGTACTAATGGCAGTGACATGGTTAAGGGGTCAGTCCCTCCTAGGGGCAAAGTGTACTAATGGCAGTGACAGGGTTAGGGGGTCAGTCCCTCCTAGGGGCAAAGTGTACTAATGGCAGTGACATGGTTAAGGGGTCAGTCCCTCCTAGGGGCAAAGTGTACTAATGGCAGTGACATGGTTAAGGGGTCAGTCTCTCCTAGGGGCAAAGTGTACTAATGGCAGTGACAGGGTTAAGGGGTCAGTCCCTCCTAGGGGCAAAGTGTACTAATGGCAGTGACAGGGTTAAGGGTCAGTCCCTCCTAGGGGCAAAGTGTACTAATGGCAGTGACAGGGTTAAGGGGTCAGTCCCACCCAGGGGCAAAGTGTACTAATGGCAGTGACATGGTTAAGGGGTCAGTCCCTCCTAGGGGCAAAGTGTACTAATGGCAGTGACAGGGTTAGGGGGTCAGTCCCTCCTAGGGGCAAAGTGTACTAATGGCAGTGACAGGGTTAAGGGGTCAGTCTCTCCTAGGGGCAAAGTGTACTAATGGCAGTGACAGGGTTAAGGGGTCAGTCTCTCCTAGGGGCAAAGTGTACTAATGGCAGTGACATGGTTAAGGGGTCAGTCCCTCCTAGGGGCAAAGTGTACTAATGGCAGTGACAGGGTTAAGGGGTCAGTCCCTCCTAGGGACAAAGTGTACTAATGGCAGTGACAGGGTTAAGGGGTCAGTCTCTCCTAGGGGCGAAGTGTACTAATGGCAGTGACAGGGTTAAGGGGTCAGTCTCTCCTAGGGGCAAAGTGTACTAATGGCAGTGACATGGTTAAGGGGTCAGTCCCTCCTAGGGGCAAAGTGTACTAATGGCAGTGACAGGGTTAAGGGGTCAGTCCCTCCTAGGGGCAAAGTGTACTAATGGCAGTGACATGGTTAAGGGGTCAGTCCCTCCTAGGGGCAAAGTGTACTAATGGCAGTGACATGGTTAAGGGGTCAGTCCCTCCTAGGGGCAAAGTGTACTAATGGCAGTGACAGGGTTAAGGGGTCAGTCTCTCCTAGGGGCAAAGTGTACTAATGGCAGTGACATGGTTAAGGGGTCAGTCCCTCCTAGGGGCAAAGTGTACTAATGGCAGTGACAGGGTTAAGGGGTCAGTCTCTCCTAGGGGCAAAGTGTACTAATGGCAGTGACAGGGTTAAGGGCTCAGTCCCTCCTAGGGGCAAAGTGTACTAATGGCAGTGACAGGGTTAAGGGTCAGTCCCGCTCACCTCTTCCTGGACGTTGGTCAGCAGATCTCCGATGTCCATACGCAGAGTTAGCGCTGTGCCTGCGGGGAGAGTCAGCGCCAGGCTGCGGAAATCGCGAAGACCGCTGCGAACCTGAGAGAAGCAGCCCTCCTGGGGGGGGCAGGGGGGAAGGGGAGAGATACTCAGCATCATTATACAGCGCGGCGTGATCATTATCAGTGTATAGATACTCTGCATCATTATACTGCGCGGCGTGATCATTGTCAGTGTATAGATACTCTGCATCATTATACAGCGCGGCGTGATCATTATCAGTGTATAGATACTCTGCACAATTATACAGCGCGGCGTGATCATTATCAGTGTATAGATACTCTGCATCATTATACAGCGCAGCGTGATCATTATCAGTGTATAGATACTCTGCATCATTATACAGCGCAGCGTGATCATTACCAGTGTATAGATACTCTGCATCATTATACAGCGCGGCGTGATCATTACCAGTGTATAGATACTCTGCATCATTATACAGCGCGATCACTATCAGTGTATAGATACTCTGCATCATTATACAGCGCAGCGTGATCATTATCAGTGTATAGATACTCTGCATCATTATACAGCGCGGCGTGATCACTATCAGTGTATAGATACTCTGCACAATTATACAGCGCGGCGTGATCATTATCAGTGTATAGATACTCTGCATCATTATACAGCGCGGCGTGATCATTATCAGTGTATAGATACTCTGCATCATTATACAGCGCGGCGTGATCATTATCAGTGTATAGATACTCTGCACAATTATACAGCACGGCGTGATCACTATCAGTGTATAGATACTCTGCATCATTATACAGCGCGGCGTGATCATTATCAGTGTATAGATACTCTGCACAATTATACAGCGCAGCGTGATCACTATCAGTGTATAGATACTCTGCATCATTATACAGCGCGGCGTGATCATTATCAGTGTATAGATACTCTGCATCATTATACAGCGCGGCGTGATCATTATCAGTGTATAGATACTCTGCATCATTATACAGCGCGGCGTGATCACTATCAGTGTATAGATACTCTGCATCATTATACAGCGCGGCGTGATCATTATCAGTGTATAGATACTCTGCACAATTATACAGCACGGCGTGATCATTATCAGTGTATAGATACTCTGCATCATTATACAGCGCGGCGTGATCACTATCAGTGTATAGATACTCTGCATCATTATACAGCGCAGCGTGATCATTGTCAGTGTATAGATACTCTGCATCATTATACAGCGCAGCGTGCTCACTCATGCAGCGATGCCCCTGCCTGTCACTCACCAGGCTGAAGGTGTCCGAGTGACACTGGTCCAGCGATGTGACATGCAGTCCCAGCTGCTCTCGGATGAGTGTCAGCTCCTCTGCCTTGCACAGTCTGTGACGCTCACACTGCAGAGAGAGAGCAGGAGCCGTGAAACCTTGCCAGGGCTGCCGTTCCCATCCCCTGTGTGACACCTTGCCAGGGCTGCCGTGCCCATCCACTGTGTGACACCTTGCCAGGGCTGCCGTGCTCACCCCCCAAGTGTGAGCGACCCTGGGAGTGTCTCGTGGTGTTCAGTGACGGGTAAAGGGGCAGGTGACAAGAGTGACAGGGGTGCCCTGCAAGTGACAGGTGTGCCCTGCAGGTGACACAGTGACAGGGAGGCCCTGCGGGTGACACAGTGACAGGGAGGCCCTGCGGGTGACACAGTGACAGGGGTGACCTGCGGGTGACACAGTGACAGGGGTGCCCTGCGGGTGATAGTGACAGGGGTGCCCTGCGGGTGACACAGTGACATCGGTGCCCTGCGGGTGACACAGTGACATCGGTGCCCTGCGGGTGACACAGTGACATCGGTGCCCTGCGGGTGACACAGTGACAGGGGTGCCCTGCGGGTGACAGTGACAGGGGTGCCCTGCGGGTGACACAGTGACAGGGAGTCCCTGCGGGTGTTACAATGACAGGGGTGCCCTGCGGGTGATAGTGACAGGGGTGCCCTGCGGGTGACACTGTGACAGGGAGTCCCTGCGGGTGACACAGTGACAGGGGTGCCCTGCGGGTGACACAGTGACAGGGGTGACCTGCGGGTGACACAGTGACAGGGGTGCCCTGCGGGTGATAGTGACAGGGGTGCCCTGCGGGTGACACTGTGACAGGGAGTCCCTGTGGGTGACACAGTGACAGGGAGGCCCTGTGGGTGACACTGTGACAGGGAGTCCCTGCGGGTGACACAGTGACAGGGAGGCCCTGCGGGTGACACAGTGACAGGGGTGCCTGCGGGTGACAGTGACAGGGGTGCCCTGCGGGTGACAGGGGTGCCCTGCGGGTGACAGTGACGCCCTGCGGGTGACAGGGGTGCCCTGCGGGTGACAGGGGCGCCCTGCGGGTGACAGTCACTCACCATCATGTCCCTCAGCTCCTCTGCCTCCGATGCGATCTTCCTGCTAAACTCCAGGTTATTCTGCAGGAATTCGGGGTTCCCCGGCAGGGGGGCGGCGAGTACCCCCACACCGAGGCACAGACACAGGAGGGGGAGCACCGCTGAGGGGACAAGCAGGGGACACAGTCAGAGGGGTCCCCGACACAGCTACAAGACGCCTGCAATCCTCTCTCGCTCACTCACTGCCTCGCTCCCTCCTCCCCCTCACTCTCCCCTCCCTCTCCCCTTTGGTTCTCCCCCAGGATAAACATACCTGACATTCCTCCCACACACAGTAAAAGGAGAGGCGCTTAACCCCTCTACCTCCCCCGCCTGCACCCCGCCACACACCCACTCCCCCCCCCAGACAGACATGATGCCCCCCCCAGCCCCAGCGCTGTGTACACATGGCGGTACCCACCTGCAAGTCTTGGCATCCTTTGGTACGTGCTGGCGGGGTGTCCGGCGGGGCTGGGAGCTGGGCACGCTGCGATGAGCCGGCCGGCGGTGTGACTGTGCCATGCTGCAGCCTCGCTGGGGCTTTTATAGCATAAACCGGAGCTTCGGTGTAAGTGGAATTACCCCGGTGATGTAAGAACAGCACACGGAGGGGATGTTGCCTCACTGGCGTGACGTCAGGGCGGCTCCGGCACACTAAGCGGGTCCCCTGCTGCTGCCGGTGACTAATCGTGGCTTTGTAGTGTATTTGGTGGTGATGGTATTGTTATGTCGCAGACATACACCAGAGCGTGGTACAGCGGAGGCACAGAGTCAGAGTTATGTGTGTTACACAATCAGAGTTAAATATTGAATCAGGACAGGCGTGTACAAACAGATACACTATGTAAATATATGTGTATGTGTGTCTGTGTCTGCATGTGTGTGTGTATATATACACACACACGTGTATATATATATATATAAACGTGTGTGTGTGTGTGTGTGTGTCTGTGTACACACACATATAAAGAGGTGCGGGGGAAAAACACAATCTATATTACAAAAAAGGAAGGACACTCGTCTCTATCAAAAAGTATTTGTATTTCAGCGTACATACTGTACACATACATACTGTACACATACATACTGTACACACATGCATACTGTACACACACATACATACTGTACACACACACATACATACTGTACACACATGCATACTGTACACACGCATACTGTACACACACACATACTGTACACACACAGATACTGTACACACACACATACTGTACACATACATACTGTACACATACATACTGTACACATGCATACTGTACACACACATGCATACTGTACACACACATGCATACTGTACACACACATGCATACTGTACACACACATACATACTGTACACACATACATACTGTACACACATACATACTGTACACACATACATACTGTACACATGCATACTGTACACATGCATACTGTACACACACATGCATATTGTACACACATACATACTGTACACATGCATACTGTACACACACATGCATACTGTACACACACATGCATATTGTACACACACGCATACGGTACACACACGCATACGGTACACACACGCATACGGTACACATGCATACTGTACACATACATACTGTACACATACAGTACATACACAGTACATACATACTGTACTTCTCCCGTCGGCGGAAGACCTGTCACTCCTCAGGGATCAGTGGACCTATGTCACGACGGACGCCTGGGTATCTCATATCGTCCCCCCCCCCCCCCCCAAACAAGCGGCTGTGACGAAGAATTCCCCAAGGTTCCTCCAAAGAACCGCGTCCTTATCTCCACATTCCCCGGCGGCAGGAAGTGATTCGGGAGACGCGCCGGCGATGAGTTATTCCCGCGGTTCCTTCGGGTCCGGGAAGGGAATTCATTCCCAACCTTTGTTATGGTCCCCAAGGCCTAAGCTGGCGTCGGCCCGGTGCTAGACTTAAAATGTCAAGTGGTTAAGGGTCCGTCCTTTTCAGATGGAATTCCAAAGGTCCACACGTGAGTTGCGTTACTGGCGTGGGCGCACTAGCGGAACGGCCATGTAATAATGTCACTGTCAGAACCATTCATTCTATTTCCTGTCTCTACAGACAATACCCAGCATGCACCTCTCCATACTTCCAAATGTGAGCACGGGCAGGATACGCGGGTCACATCCATACGTGAGCACGGGCGGGATACACGGGTCACATCCATACGTGAGCACGGGCAGGACACACGGGTCACATCCATACGTGAGCACGGGCAGGATACACGGGTCACATCCATACGTGAGCACGGGCAGGATACACGGGTCACATCTACACGTGAGCACGGGCAGGATACACGGGTCACATCTACACGTGAGCACGGGCAGGATACACGGGTCACATCCATACGTTAGCATGGGCAGGATACACAGGTCACATCCATACGTGAGCACGGGCAGGATACGCGGGTCACATCCGTACGTGAGCACGGGCAGGATACGCGGGTCACATCCGTACGTGAGCACGGGCAGGATACACGGGTCACATCCGTACGTGAGCACGGGCAGGATACACGGGTCACATCCGTACGTGAGCACGGGCAGGATACACGGGTCACATCCATACGTGAGCCCGGGCAGGATACCCGGGTCCCATCCATACGTGAGCACGGGCAGGACACATGGGTCACATCCATACGTGAGCATGGGCAGGATACGCGGGTCACATCCGTACGTGAGCACGGGCAGGATACACGGGTCACATGCATACGTGAGCACGGGCAGGATACATGAGTCACATCCATATGTGAGCACGGGCAGGATACACGGGTCACATCCATACGTGAGCACGGGCAGGATACACGGGTCACATCCGTACGTGAGCACGGGCAGGATACACGGGTCACATCCATACGTGAGCCCGGGCAGGATACCCGGGTCCCATCCATACGTGAGCACGGGCAGGACACATGGGTCACATCCATACGTGAGCATGGGCAGGATACGCGGGTCACATCCGTACGTGAGCACGGGCAGGATACACGGGTCACATGCATACGTGAGCACGGGCAGGATACACGGGTCACATCCGTACGTGAGCACGGGCAGGATACACGGGTCACATCCATACGTGAGCACGGGCAGGATACATGAGTCACATCCATATGTGAGCACGGGCAGGATACACGGGTCACATCCGTACGTGAGCACGGGCAGGATACACGGGTCACATCCATACGTGAGCACGGGCAGGATACACGGGTCACATGCATACGTGAGCACGGGCAGGATACACGGGTCACATGCATACGTGAGCGGTGTGTGTGGTTATGAGCCGGAACACGTTCTAGAACACGTGCTAGGTGTCTGGGGTGGGGGGGGAGGGTTACATAGGTGGGGAGCACATGGTCTCAGGATTACTCTCTGCACTTAAACATGTTCTCCCAGCGTGTGCGTGTGCGTGTGCGTGTGCATCTCTGTCCTTTTACCTGCATTGTAACGACAGTTTCGACTTTTCTGGCCACTGTCCCACTGTTTTTATCGGCGCTGGACATTTATCACACACGCACGGATAGAGGCAGCAAAACACACACACGCACACACACACACACACACACACACACACACACACACGGACAGAGGCAGCAAAACACACACACACACGGACAGAGGCAGCAAAACACACACACGGACAGAGGCAGCAAAAAACACACATGCAAAAATAAAACACACACCCACATAAATACACCTGCGCACACAAATACACAAACAAATACACACGCATGCACACACCCCACACACAAAAACATGCCTGCGTGCACACACACTAATCTATACACGTGCACACACCCACACAATTACACACGCACGTGCGCACACACAAATACAGACATAAATACACACGCATGCACATATAAACACACGTGCGCACACACACAAATACACATAAACAAACGTGTGCACACACCCACACAAATACACACGCGCGCACACACACGCGAAGACCCCCCCCCCACATACACAAATACACGTGTGCACACACCCACACGAACACACACCCACAAAAATATATAACACCCTCCCAGCTGGGAATGTTTCTGTATCCTGTGTCTTGCATAACCGGGCCCCTCGGGCACTTTAATCCCCGTATACACGTAACCCTGAGCCCCTGTCTGACCGCCCCACGCCCCGCGCCCCGCGGCTAAACCACAGCTTCCCCCGTGGAAGATTGCAGCGTTCTGCGCCCGGCTCTCCAGCTCATCTAACACTTTGTGTCACCTCCTGCGGTCGCCGATTTCCCTTCTGGCCGTCAGCGTTCAGAGCCAAGATTTCCACTGGCTGGGGCTCGAAACCTTCAGCGCTGACAAACGTGCCCTACGCGTCAAACGTGCCCTCCGCGTCACACGGGCCCTCCGCGTCACACGCGCCCTCCGCGTCAAGCGCGCCCTCCGCGTCAAACGTGCCCTCCGCGTCAAACGTGCCCTCCGCGTCAAACGCGCCCTACGCGTATACACACGTATACAGCCGGGAACTCCCAGGAATGATATCAGCATTTCCTACTTGGGAGAACTAGCTAAAAAACCCTAATCCAACCTATCACCCTTCCTTCCACTGTGTATTAACACACACCTACCTCCGCACACCCACTTACTGCTTATACACACACACCTACCTCCGCACACCCACTTACTGCTTATACACACACACCTACCTCCGCACACCCACTTACTGCTTATACACACACACCTACCTCCGCACACCCACTTACTGCTTATACACACACACCTACCTCCGCACACCCACTTACTGCTTATACACACACACCTACCTCCGCACACCCACTTACTGCTTATACACACACACCTACCTCCGCACACCCACTTACTGCTTATACACACACACCTACCTCCGCACACCCACTTACTGCTTATACACACACACCTACCTCCGCACACCCACTTACTGCTCATACACACACAACTACCTCCGCACACTCCCACTTACTGCTTATACACACACACCTACCTCCGCACACTCCAACTTACTGCTTATACACACACACCTACCTCCGCACACTCCCACTTACTGCTTATACACACACACCTACCTCCGCATACCCACTTACTGCTTATACACACACACCTACATCCGCACACCCACTTACTGCTTATACACACACACCTACCTCCGCACACCCACTTACTGCTCATACACACACAACTACCTCCGCACACTCCCACTTACTGCTTATACACACACACCTACCTCCGCACACTCCAACTTACTGCTTATACACACACACCTACCTCCGCACACTCCCACTTACTGCTTATACACACACACCTACCTCCGCATACCCACTTACTGCTTATACACACACACCTACATCCGCACACCCACTTACTGCTTATACACACACACCTACCTCTGCACTCCCACTTACTGCTTATATACACACACACCTACCTCTGCACACTCCCACTTACTGCTTATACACACACACCTACCTCCGCACACCCACTTACTGCTTATACACACACACCTACCTCCGCACACCCACTTACTGCTTATACACACACACCTACCTCCGCACACCCACTTACTGCTTATACACACACACCTACCTCCGCACACCCACTTACTGCTTATACACACACACCTACCTCCGCACACTCCCACTTACTGCTTATACACACACACCTACCTCCGCACATCCACTTACTGCTTATACACACACACCTACCTCCGCACACCCACTTACTGCTTATACACACACACCTACCTCCGCACACCCACTTACTGCTTATACACACACACCTACCTCCGCACACTCCCACTTACTGCTTATACACACACACCTACCTCCGCACACTCCCACTTACTGCTTATACACACACACCTACCTCCGCACACTCCCACTTACTGCTTATACACACACACCTACCTCCGCACACCCACTTACTGCTTATACACACACACCTACCTCCGCACATCCACTTACTGCTTATACACACACACCTACCTCCGCACATCCACTTACTGCTTATACACACTTATACACACACCTACCTCCGCACATCCACTTACTGCTTATACACACACACCTACCTCCACACACTCCCACTTACTGCTTATACACACACACCTACCTCCGCACACTCCCACTTACTGCTTATACACACACCTACCTCCGCACACTCCCACTTACTGCTTATACACACACACCTACCTCCGCACACTCCCACTTACTGCTTATACACACACACCTACCTCCGCACACTCCCACTTACTGCTTATACACACACACCTACCTCCGCACACCCACTTACTGCTTATACACACACACCTACCTCCGCACATCCACTTACTGCTTATACATACACACACACCTACCTCCGCACATCCACTTACTGCTTATACACACACACACACCTACCTCCGCACACCCACTTACTGCTTATACACACACACCTACCTCCGCACACTCCCACTTACTGATTATACACACACACCTACCTCCGCACACTCCCACTTACTGATTATACACACACCTACCTCCGCACACTCCCACTTACTGCTTATACACACACACTTACTGCTTATACACACACACCTACCTCCGCACACTCCCACTTACTGCTTATACACACACACACCTACCTCCGCACTCTCCCACTTACTGCTTATACACACACACCTACCTCTGCACACTCCCACTTACTGCTTATACACACACACCTACCTCCGCACACTCCCACTTACTGCTTATACACACACACCTACCTCCGCACACTCCCACTTACTGCTTATATACACACACCTACCTCTGCACACCCACTTACTGCTTATACACACACACACACCTACCTCCGCACTCCCACTTACTGCTTCCCCAACTCCTTACACACATTACCTGCTCTCTCTCTCACACACACACACCTCCGCACTCCCACTTACTGCTTCCCCAACTCTTTACACACATTACCTGTTCTCTCACTCACACACACACACACACACACCTCCGCACGCCCACTTACTGCTTCCCCAACTCCTTACACACATTACCTGTTCTCTCACTCTCACACCTCCGCCAACTCCTCATAACAAGCCGATACACCCCAACCTCCTTACTCCCCTATCCCTCGTTTCCCCTTCCCCTTGCTCAGATTGCAAGCACCTCAGGGCCCCGCTTACCTACTGCAACACCGTATGTTAACGTTCGATAGTTTACGGTTTCCGCCCCCCCCCCCCAGCCCTATCGCACGCGCTACGGAATAAATTATAATACACGTAAGCGTCCGGCGTCCTGCAAATTGTGCTATTCGACATTACGATTGCGGGTTTGGGAGACGGTACAGCCCCTATATAACGGGAAGTGATAGCAGGACTTGCGTACGTCTTACACGCACCCGTGTGCAGGGAGACAGCGCAGAGGCGCGTAGGGAGGTGCAACCTGCCCATCCTTTGGGGGATAGGGGTTGGGGGTCACCCCATCATTCTGGGAGGCTTGGTCACTCAGGGTCAGCAGTTTCCGGGACACCCGTTAGCGCAAGCTGGGGAATCCCATTACTACAGGATATTAGCGTGCCAGGACGCAGCACTGTACTTATTTGGGACGGTGACGGCTTTCACACCCTGACACATCCCTCGTTTCCTTTTTTTACTGTAATCTGACAATCCATTGTCCCCCCCCCCCTCCCCCCCGGGCTGTTATATTACCCCCCCCCCCTGCTCCTTTGATGCATGCTGGGGGAATTTGCTGCACACCCTCTGCCAGGAGGGATACCCACGCCACTGCCAGGTGACGCCACGCATTGTTTTTGGCAGGAGACGCGAAAACCTCCTCGCCCGGACTTAAAGGGCCAGTCCCTCCTCCGAGAGCCCACCCCAGTGACACGGTTTAAAGGGAGGGGTGGGGGGGGGGGGGGGGCACCACATCTGGGGAGTTGCTGCCAAATCTTGGCACCTGTACTTATTATTTAAAGTCAGACTTGGGAGGAGGGGGGGGTGGAAGAGGGGAGGAGGGGGGTGGGAGAGGGGAGGAGGGGGGTGGGAGAGGGGAGGAGGGGGTGGAAGAGGGGGGGTGGGAGAGGGGAGGAGGGGGGGTGGGAGAGGGGAGGAGGGGGGGGGGAGAGCGGAGGAGGGGGGGGGGAGAGGGGAGGAGGGGGGGGGGGAGGGGAGGAGGGGGGGAGAGGGGAGGAGGGGGGGGGGGGGGGGAGAGGGGAGGAGGGGGGGGGGGGGGGGGAGAGGGGAGGAGGGGGGGGGGGGGGAGAGGGGAGGAGGGGGGGGGGGGGGGGAGAGAGAGGGGAGGGAGAGATCCTTTCACGAGAGGCTTGACCCACAATATCCTGCTAGCTGGCCAGCAAGGGGGGAGTCACCCACCCCAAGACCACCTGACCCAGAGTTCCTAACCCACGGGGTGCTTAATTCCAGTCCACAAGTCCCCCCCCCCCCCACTTGTGCTGAAGCAGGGACGTCCTGAAAACCTGACCTGTTAAGAGGGTGGGCTGGGCTTGAGGACTAGAGTTTAGCACAGCACCTCCCCCCCCCCCCAATGCCTGAACGGCAGCAATGTCTCGGGGACGCGCGCGGGGTTAAGCAGCCCCCCCCCCCCCCGCCTTTCCCAAGTGGCTGAATGACGCTCACCCCGCGCGTGGGGACGCAGCGCCGCCCGCTGGCCGCTTTGTGAGTTGCACACACAGACAGACAGAACCAAACGACGGCCGATCACACTTCCATCTATTTTATTTAGTTTTATTTTTTCATTGGTTTCCGGCCGTTTCTCCTCTCCGCGCCCGGTACCCCCCCCCCCCCCGGAGCCGGCGTCACAGGGGGGGGGGGGATCCAATCTTAACCCTTAGTGAAGCAATACATTGCGGGAAGCCAGGGCAGAGGAGTTAATACGGGAGGGGGAGGGGGGGAGGGTCCCAACTCGTCATGAAGACCACCAACAGGTCAGGTTTTCAGGATATCCCAGCTTCAGCACAGGAAGCTCAATCAGCCCCAGCTTCAGCACAGGAAGCTCAATCAGCCCCTGCTTCAGCGCCAGTGGCTCAACCAGTCCCTGCTTCAGATTGACACACCTGTGCTGAAGCAGGGATAGCCTGAAAACCCGACCTTTAGGGGGGGGGGGGGAGGGGGGTTGGTTAATACATTTTGTTCATGTCTAAAAATCCGAACAGACCCCGTGTTCATTTCCTATTCTGGGATATTTGAAGTTGGTTTGATGGGGGGTCGGGGGGTCCCCCCCCCCCCCCCGAGATTATATCGGACACAGCGCTATCGTATCGATGAGCCAGAGACCGCCACAGCGGGGCGTTGGTTTTACACGTCCGTGTTTATCTCGCCAAGTACAACACGCAGATTCAAAAATCACAAACTCACGGCAGATTCACGGGTGTAATATCTTCCAAACGAGGGGGAAAAAGCCCGGCCTCGGGGGCCATTCATTCTAAGCGCTAATAAACCCACGCGGTCCGGTTTCAGCGCTTACGCGGTCTCCGAAGACGCACACGCGTGTTAATCTCCAGGAAATGTTAAAATAATGGGCTTAGGCGCGGTGTGCCCCCCCCCTCCCCCCCAGTAATCCACCATTGTGTGTGTAGGACAAACTGAGGGGAGGCGAGGAGAAGGGTGACGTGGGAAGCCAAAGGCATTCTGGGGCCGACCAACAGGACGTCGCAGAAAAACCAACATGGCTTCCGTTCCGCGCAGGTGACCGGGGAGGGGGGGCGTTAAATGGTCTGAAGGGCTCCATGTAACCACGGCAAAACATTGGCGGGTGTCGGCCCTAAAGAAGACCCCTTTCAGACAGGACTGGTATAAAGCTTCGTGCTGGCCTCTGAGCGGAAGCTGGGTCAGAAAGGAGAAGGACCGCCTGGTCATTGGTCACAGACCCCTCCAGGTGGCCTGGTCATCGGTCACAGACCCCTCCAGGTGCTTAGTGAGGTAGCATTGCCCTGCTACAGAGGTGGCCAACTCCAGTCCTTGAGGGGCCACCAACAGGTCATCCCTGCTTCAGCGCAGTCTTCCACTGAGCTACATGTGCTGAAGCAGGGTTTATCCGGCATGCCTGACCTGTTGTTGGCCCTTGAGAGCTGGAGTTGTCCGCCCCTGCTCAAACACAATAATACCCCTCCCCCCAGGCCCCTGAGCAGGGGGTGGGGGGTTGGGGGGGTTCTGCTCCGATCTCGCCTCCTTACATCGAGTCTAGGAAACCCTACCACCCCCTCTCTCTCCGTGAACGGACATCCAGATACGGGGGTAAGGGGAGGAGGGCGTTACTGCCAGACACAGAGGAGGGCCGAAACCCCAAAAAACAATGAGAAAGAAAGCATGAGAAGGGCAGGAGGGGGATGGGGGGTAGGGTCCGGGGAAGGGGGGGAGGTCACGGAAAACCGTCATCGTCGTCTTCTGCCATTTCTTTAGCAAACTCTAAATCCTGCTGCTCGCGCTCCCGGCGTTCCTGGGGAAGAGAAGGAGCGCGGTGATGAGGTTGCTTCGGGGCAGGCGCTTTCCCCCCGCGTGTCTACGCGCTTGTTCCTACGGCGCCCTGCGTGCGACGGCTGGAAAGCGCCGTATAAAGATACACACACAGGGGGGACGCCGCGAGCTTCTGCTCCGGGGAAGGCTGGAGTTTGGGGCCTTTATTTCCGTCCAAGACCAGCGAGTCCTGGCGCCCCCCGTGTAAGGGTGAAAGGTTGGATTACTCCGGTAACTAAGCACGGGAAAGACCCCCCCCCCCCCCCCCTCACCTCTGCAGACTCCAGGTCCTTGTTGTAAGATTTGGGAGGGAATCTCATCGCCTGGGGAGGAAACGGGAGTCTTAGAACACGGTAAGAGGCAGTAACGGGGCTCATACAGGCCTCCGTCCCCCAGATAGTGCCGCGCGGCCAGCACATGGTTACCCCCCCCCTCTCCGTGCACAGTAGGGGTGTGGTTACCTTGACGGACATGTTGTGTATGTCCAGGCAGAAGGAGATGCGCTGGTGGAAGGCGAGCTGGGGCTCCCGCGTGGAGTAGATGTCGATCATCTCCTTGGACTGCACGTACCCCTTCTCGTGGTTGATGCTGGCCTCGATCACGCCGTCACGGATAGCCTGGGATACAGACACGTGTCACTAACACGCACGGGTAGCCTGGGGTACAGACACGTGTCACTAACACACACGGATAGCCTGGGGTACAGACACGTGTCACTAACACACACGGATAGCCTGGGGTACAGACACGTGTCACTAACACACGGATAGCCTGGGATACAGACACGTGTCACTAACACACACGGATAGCCTGGGATACAGACACGTGTCACTAACACACACGGATAGCCTGGGGTACAGACACGTGTCACTAACACACGGATAGCCTGGGATACAGACACGTGTCACTAACACACACGGATAGCCTGGGAAACAGACACGTGTCACTAACACACACGGATAGCCTGGGATACAGACACGTGTCACTAACACACACGGATAGCCTGGGAAACAGACACGTGTCACTAACACACACGGATAGCCTGGGGTACAGACACGTGTCACTAACACACACGGGGCGGCCTGGGATACAGACACGTGTCACTAACACACACGGGGCGGCCTGGGATACAGACACGTGTCACTAACACACACGGATAGCCTTGGAAACAGACACGTGTCACTAACACACACGGATAGCCTGGGGTACAGACACGTGTCACTAACACACACGGGGCGGCCTGGGATACAGACACGTGTCACTAACACACACGGGGCGGCCTGGGATACAGACACGTGTCACTAACACACACGGATAGCCTGGGAAACAGACACGTGTCACTAACACACACGGATAGCCTGGGATACAGACACGTGTCACTAACACACGGATAGCCTGGGATACAGACACGTGTCACTAACACACGGATAGCCTGGGATACAGACACGTGTCACTAACACACACGGATAGCCTGGGATACAGACACGTGTCACTAACACACACGGATAGCCTGGGATACAGACACGTGTCACTAACACACACGGGGCGGCCTGGGATACAGACACGTGTCACTAACACACACGGATAGCCTGGGAAACAGACACGTGTCACTAACACACGGATAGCCTGGGATACAGACACGTGTCACTAACACACACGGGGCGGCCTGGGATACAGACACGTGTCACTAACACACACGGATAGCCTGGGGTACAGACACGTGTCACTAACACACACGGGGAGCCTGGGGTACAGACACGTGTCACTAACACACACGGATAGCCTGGGATACAGACACGTGTCACTAACACACACGGGGAGCCTGGGAAACAGACACGTGTCACTAACACACGGATAGCCTGGGAAACAGACACGTGTCACTAACACACACGGATAGCCTGGGAAACAGACACGTGTCACTAACACACACGGATAGCCTGGGGTACAGACACGTGTCACTAACACACACGGATAGCCTGGGAAACAGACACGTGTCACTAACACACACGGATAGCCTGGGGTACAGACACGTGTCACTAACACACACGGATAGCCTGGGGTACAGACACGTGTCACTAACACACACGGATAGCCTGGGGTACAGACACGTGTCACTAACACACACGGATAGCCTGGGATACAGACACGTGTCACTAACACACGGATAGCCTGGGATACAGACACGTGTCACTAACACACGGATAGCCTGGGGTACAGACACGTGTCACTAACACACGGATAGCCTGGGATACAGACACGTGTCACTAACACACGGATAGCCTGGGATACAGACACGTGTCACTAACACACACGGATAGCCTGGGATACAGACACGTGTCACTAACACACGGATAGCCTGGGATACAGACACGTGTCACTAACACACGGATAGCCTGGGATACAGACACGTGTCACTAACACACGGATAGCCTGGGGTACAGACACGTGTCACTAACACACACGGATAGCCTGGGATACAGACACGTGTCACTAACACACACGGATAGCCTGGGATACAGACACGTGTCACTAACACACGGATAGCCTGGGATACAGACACGTGTCACTAACACACACGGATAGCCTGGGATACAGACACGTGTCACTAACACACACGGATAGCCTGGGATACAGACACGTGTCACTAACACACGGATAGCCTGGGATACAGACACGTGTCACTAACACACGGATAGCCTGGGATACAGACACGTGTCACTAACACACACGGGGCGGCCTGGGATACAGACACGTGTCACTAACACACGGATAGCCTGGGATACAGACACGTGTCACTAACACACACGGATAGCCTGGGATACAGACACGTGTCACTAACACACACGGATAGCCTGGGATACAGACACGTGTCACTAACACACACGGATAGCCTGGGATACAGACATGTGTCACTAACACACGGATAGCCTGGGATACAGACACGTGTCACTAACACACACGGGGAGCCTGGGATACAGACACGTGTCACTAACACACACGGATAGCCTGGGATACAGACACGTGTCACTAACACACACGGGGCGGCCTGGGATACAGACACGTGTCACTAACACACACGGATAGCCTGGGATACAGACACGTGTCACTAACACACGGATAGCCTGGGAAACAGACACGTGTCACTAACACACACGGATAGCCTGGGATACAGACACGTGTCACTAACACACACGGATAGCCTGGGAAACAGACACGTGTCACTAACACACACGGGGCGGCCTGGGGTACAGACACGTGTCACTAACACACACGGATAGCCTGGGATACAGACACGTGTCACTAACACACGGATAGCCTGGGAAACAGACACGTGTCACTAACACACGGATAGCCTGGGATACAGACACGTGTCACTAACACACACGGATAGCCTGGGATACAGACACGTGTCACTAACACACGGATAGCCTGGGATACAGACACGTGTCACTAACACACGGATAGCCTGGGATACAGACACGTGTCACTAACACACACGGATAGCCTGGGATACAGACACGTGTCACTAACACACGGATAGCCTGGGATACAGACACGTGTCACTAACACACACGGATAGCCTGGGAAACAGACACGTGTCACTAACACACACGGATAGCCTGGGAAACAGACACGTGTCACTAACACACACGGATAGCCTGGGATACAGACACGTGTCACTAACACACACGGATAGCCTGGGAAACAGACACGTGTCACTAACACACACGGATAGCCTGGGGTACAGACACGTGTCACTAACACACACGGATAGCCTGGGAAACAGACACGTGTCACTAACACACACGGATAGCCTGGGGTACAGACACGTGTCACTAACACACACGGATAGCCTGGGATACAGACACGTGTCACTAACACACACGGGGAGCCTGGGGTACAGACACGTGTCACTAACACACACGGATAGCCTGGGATACAGACACGTGTCACTAACACACACGGATAGCCTGGGGTACAGACACGTGTCACTAACACACACGGATAGCCTGGGGTACAGACACGTGTCACTAACACACACGGATAGCCTGGGAAACAGACACGTGTCACTAACACACACGGATAGCCTGGGATACAGACACGTGTCACTAACACACGGATAGCCTGGGATACAGACACGTGTCACTAACACACGGATAGCCTGGGATACAGACACGTGTCACTAACACACACGGATAGCCTGGGGTACAGACACGTGTCACTAACACACACGGATAGCCTGGGATACAGACACGTGTCACTAACACACACGGATAGCCTGGGATACAGACACGTGTCACTAACACACGGATAGCCTGGGATACAGACACGTGTCACTAACACACACGGGGCGGCCTGGGATACAGACACGTGTCACTAACACACACGGATAGCCTGGGGTACAGACACGTGTCACTAACACACACGGGGAGCCTGGGGTACAGACACGTGTCACTAACACACACGGATAGCCTGGGATACAGACACGTGTCACTAACACACACGGGGAGCCTGGGAAACAGACACGTGTCACTAACACACACGGATAGCCTGGGATACAGACACGTGTCACTAACACACACGGGGCGGCCTGGGATACAGACACGTGTCACTAACACACACGGATAGCCTGGGATACAGACACGTGTCACTAACACACACACGGGGAGCCTGGGAAACAGACACGTGTCACTAACACACACGGGGGCCTAAAGGGAGGGGATCAGGAGGGAGGCGCGGCGGCAGGGACCGAGACAGGGGAGGCGCGGCGGGGAATGACGCGTCTCAGGCCGGCGCTCACTTTGGCGACTATGAACTCGGCGTCCTCCGGGCTGTCCAGCTGCAGCTTCTGCGCGATGTCGGGCAGCGAGATGCGGGAGTAGGAGAGACTGATCATGCGGACGCCTGCAGCGGGGGGGGAGAGAAGGGGGCGGCGTGAGACACGCCACGGAGGCCCATGTGTGCCAAGCGGCGCTACGCTGTGAGGCGCAGTACAGGCGGGAGACGCGGCGCCCCTACCCGTCTTGATGACGTTGTGTCTCAGGCGGATGATGAGGGTGTACGTCCCGTCCGCCTGGAACTTCTCGCTGAACTGCTCCAGCGCCAGGTTAAACTTCGCCAAATTCCCGGTGCGGACAGCTGCGCAAAGAGGGGGGGGGCGGGGTTATATGGGGTAATAGGAACAGGTTATATGGGGTGATAGGAACAGGTTATATGGGGTAATATATAGAGAATGGGTGCTCCGAACATGAAAAAACTGTCAAACTTAGATCCCCTGAACCTCCGGCGTGATAACGGTGCTCGGAGCGGGTAAATATGACCTGCGAGTGATCAGGAAGTGCGACTTCCCTTCTCCTGGGGGGGACAGTCACAATATCTCCTCCACGCCCCCTCATAGGAGGGAAGTGACAATGCTGGCACTCACCCATAAGTCATCCAAATAAGCAATTGAAAAACCTTACCCACCCCTCCAGCCTGGGGGAGGCATGGGGGGGTGTCATGGCGGCGTGCCCACCGCGCAGCGATGATCCGGAAGTAAAACAGAGAGAACAGCGCACGGCCGGGGGGGGGGGGGGGGTAAATAATAATAAGTCTATTTATTCATCACATGAGCAAGAAACATCCCCCTGGGAGGTGGAACAAGTCCTCCGAGGAAGAAGGGAGGGGGGGAGGGAGGAAGAAGGGAGGGGGGGAGGGAGGAAGAAGGGAGGGGGGGAGGGAGGAAGAAGGGAGGGGGGGAGGGAGGAAGAAGGGAGGGGGGGAGGGAGGAAGAAGGGAGGAAGAAGGGAGGGGGGGGGAGGGAGGAAGAAGGGAGGGGGGGGAGGGAGGAAGAAGGGAGGGGGGGGAGGGAGGAAGAAGGGAGGGGGGGAGGGAGGAAGAAGGGAGGGGGGGAGGGAGGAAGAAGGGAGGGGGGGAGGGAGGAAGAAGGGAGGGGGGGAAGAAGGGAGGAAGAAGGGAGGGGGGGAGGGAGGAAGAAGGGAGGGGGGGAGGGAGGAAGAAGGGAGGGGGGGAGGGAGGAGGGGAGGGAGGAGGGAGGGGGGGAGGGAGGAGGGGAGGGAGGAGGGAGGGGGGGAGGGAGGAGGAAGGGAGGGGGGGAGGAGGAAGGGAGGGGGGGAGGGAGGAGGAAGGGAGGGGGGGAGGGAGGTGGAAGGGAGGGGGGGAGGGAGGAGGAAGGGAGGGGGGGTGGGAGGAGGAAGGGAGGGGGGGAGGGAGGAGGAAGGGGAGGGGGGAGGGAGGAGGAAGGGGAGGGGGGTGGGGTATGGGGGGAGGGAAGAGCCTCACCTTGGGTCAGCAGGAAGTAAGGCATTAGCGACCTCTTCAGGGAGTGTTGCCTGAACTGCAGCCGGTCCGGAATCTCCCCGAGGAGAAGTTCCACCACGATCAGCAGCTTGTGAACCTGACGCACAAGAGGGGGGGCAATCAGCTGGGGGGGAGGGGGGGCAATCAGCTGGGGGGGAGGGGGGGCAATCAGCTGGGGGGGAGGGGGGGCAATCAGCTGGGGGGGAGGGGGGGCAATCAGCTGGGGGGGAGGGGGGCAATCAGCTGGGGGGGAGGGGGGGCAATCAGCTGGGGGGGGGGGCAATCAGCTGGGGAGGGGGGGGGGCAATCAGCTGGGGAGGGGGGGGGGGGGCAATCAGCTGGGGAGGGGGGGGCAATCAGCTGGGGAGGGGGGGGGCAATCAGCTGGGGAGGGGGGGGGCAATCAGCTGGGGAGGGGGGGGGGGCAATCAGCTGGGGAGGGGGGGGGGGCAATCAGCTGGGGAGGGGGGGGGGGAATTCAGCTGGGGAGGGGGGGGGGGCAATCAGCTGGGGAGGGGGGGGGGCAATCAGCTGGGGAGGGGGGGGGGCAATCAGCTGGGGAGGGGGGGGCAATCAGCTGGGGAGGGGGGGGCAATCAGCTGGGGAGGGGGGGGCAATCAGCTGGGGAGGGGGGGGCAATCAGCTGGGGGGGGGCAATCAGCTGGGGGGGGCAATCAGCTGGGGGGGAGGGGGCGGCAATCAGCTGGGGAGGGGGGGCAATCAGCTGGGGGGGCAATCAGCAGGGGGGCCCTTTAACCCTTCCTGTACCGAGCGCCCGGCTCTCAGGCGTGGGGCCGCCACCACGTGCAGGACGTGGACACCCCCGGTTTCCTTACGCTCGCCGCCATCGGGACGCCAGGGGAGAGAGGCAAGTGGAGTTTCCGCTTGCAGTGCGAGTGCTCGCTCAGCCCCGCGGCCTCACTTGCAGTGCGAGTGCGCGCTCAGGCCCCGCGGTCTCACTTGCAGTGCGAGTGCTCGCTCAGCCCCGCGGCCTCACTTGCAGTGCGAGTGCTCGCTCAGCCCCCGCGGCCTCACTTGGTGTGAGTGCTCGCACATCCCCGTGGTCTCACTTGCAGTGTGAGTGCTCGCTCAGCCCCGCGGTCTCACTTGCAGTGCGAGTGCTCGCTCAGCCCCGCGGTCTCACTTGCAGTGCGAGTACTCGCTCAGCCCCGCGGTCTCACTTGCAGTGTGAGTGCTCGCTCAGCCCCGCGGTCTCACTTGCAGTGCGAGTGCTCGCTCAGCCCCGCGGTCTCACTTGCAGTGCGAGTGCTCGCACATCCCCGCGGTCTCACTTGCAGTGTGAGTGCTCGCTCAGCCCCGCGATCTCACTTGCAGTGCGAGTGCTCGCTCAGCCCCGCGGCCTCACTTGGTGTGAGTGCTCGCTCAGCCCCGCGGCCTCACTTGGTGTGAGTGCTCGCTCAGCCCCGCGGCCCTCACTTGCAGTGTGAGTGCTCGCACAGCCCCGCGGTCTCGCTTGCAGTGCGAGTGCTTGCTCAGCCCCGCGGTCTCACTTGCAGTGCGAGTGCTTGCTCATCCCCGTGGTCTCACCTGCAGTGAGTGCTCGCTCAGCCCCGCGGTCTCACTTGCAGTGTGAGTGCTCACTCAGCCCCGCGGCCTCACTTGCAGTGAGTGCTCGCTCAGCCCCGTGGTCTCACTTGCAGTGCGAGTGTTCGCTCAGCCCCGCGGTCTCACTTGCAGTGCGAGTGCTCGCTCAGCCCCGCGGCCTCACTTGCAGTGCGAGTGCTCGCTCAGCCCCGCGGTCTCGCTTGCAGTGCGAGTGCTTGCTCAGCCCCGCGGCCTCACTTGCAGTGTGAGTGCTCGCTCAGCCCCGCGGTCTCACTTGCAGTGCGAGTGCTCGCTCAGCCCCGCGGTCTCACTTGCAGTGCGAGTGCTCGCTCAGCCCCGCGGTCTCACTTGCAGTGCGAGTGCTCGCTCAGCCCCGCGGTCTCACTTGCAGTGCGAGTGCTTGCTCAGCCCCGCGGGCCTCACTTGCAGTGCGCGAGTGCTCGCTCAGTCCCGCGGTCTCACTTGCAGTACGAGTGCTCGCTCAGCCCCGTGGTCTCACTTGCAGTGAGTGCTCGCTCAGCCCCGCGGTCTCGCTTGCAGTGCGAGTGCTCGCTCAGCCCCACGGTCTCACTTGCAGTGTGAGTGCTCGCTCAGCCCCGCGGTCTCGCTTGCAGTGTGAGGGTGAGTGCTCGCACAGCCCCGCGGTCTCACTTGCAGTGTGAGTGCTCGCTCAGCCCCGCGGTCTCGCTTGCAGTGTGAGGGTGAGTGCATGCTCAGCCCCGCGGTCTCTCGCTTGCAGTGCGAGTGCTCGCTCAGCCCCGCGGTCTCGCTTGCAGTGTGAGGGTGAGTGCTCGCACAGCCCCGCGGTCTCGCTTGCAGTGTGAGGGTGAGTGCTCGCACAGCCCCGCGGTCTCTCGATTGCAGTGCGAGTGCTCGCTCAGCCCCGCGGTCTCGCTTGCAGTGTGAGGGCGAGTGCTCGCACAGCCCCGCGGTCTCGCTTGCAGTGTGAGGGTGAGTGCTCGCTCAGCCCCGCGGTCTCGCTTGCAGTGTGAGGGCGAGTGCTCGCTCAGCCCCGCGGTCTCGCTTGCAGTGTGAGGGTGAGTGCTCGCTCAGCCCCGCGGTCTCACTTGCAGTGTGAGGGCGAGTGCTCGCTCAGCCCCGCGGTCTCGCTTGCAGTGTGAGGGTGAGTGCTCACACAGCCCCGCGGTCTCGCTTGCAGTGTGAGGGCGAGTGCTCGCACAGCCCCGCAGTCTCTCGATTGCAGTGTGAGGGTGAGTGCTCGCACAGCCCCGCGGTCTCTCGCTTGCAGTGTGAGTGCTCGCTCAGCCCCGCGGTCTCCCTTGCCGTGTGAGGGCGAGTGCTCGCACAGCCCCGCGGTCTCTCGCTTGCAGTGTGAGGGTGAGTGCTCGCACAGCCCCGCGGTCTCGCTTGCAGTGTGAGGGTGAGTGCTCGCACAGCCCCGCAGTCTCTCGATTGCAGTGCGAGTGCTCGCTCAGCCCCGCAGTCTCTCGCTTGCAGTGTGAGGGCGAGTGCTCGCTCAGCCCCGCGGTCTCTCGCTTGCAGTGTGAGTGCTCACACAGCCCCGCGGTCTCTCGCTTGCAGTGTGAGGGCTCGCTCTGCCTTGCGGTCTCGCTTGCAGTGTGAGGGCGAGTGCTCACAGCCCGCGGTCTCTCGCTTGCAGTGTGAGGGCTCGCTCTGCCTTGCGGTCTCGCTTGCAGTGTGAGGGCGAGTGCTCACACAGCCCCGCGGTCTCTCGCTTGCAGTGTGAGGGTGAGTGCTCGCAGAGCCCCGCGGTCTCTCGCTTGCAGTGTAAGGGCGAGTGCTCGCTCAGCCCCGCGGTCTCGCTTGCAGTGTGAGGGCTCGCTCTGCCTCACGGTCTCGCTTGCAGTGGGAGGGTGAGTGCTCGCTCACCGTCTGTTTGAACCCCACTGCGGTGTGCTGGGGGGCTTTTCTCAGGGCGTTGGTTAGGGTCCTCCTCGCCTCCGAATACTCCAGCTGATGGATTTAATCCGACCTGAGTGAGAACCGGGAGTTAGCGATCAAACACTCAGGAGTATCGGTACCTCAGTACTGCAGGAGTCACTGTAAGGAACTTGTATAGTCCTCCCCCCTGTATATAACGTAAGGTTTGAGGGAACCAGTCCCAGAATCAGGGCTCAATAACACCATAGCATCAGTGTAATAATGTTCACTTGTGAATCACCCATTGGGAATGAGCTATAATCAGAGCTATGTGAGACTTTCTTGAAACCTGTTTATCTAAACTCAGTCAGTAAAAACAATGCATAGGTGTCTATGGGGTGGTGACATATATATATATATATATATATATATATATATATATATATATATATATATATATATCATAATGGTCATGCCTACCCTCCCCATAAAGCAGCCTGCAAAACTAACATGACCATGTGGAGTGAACGGGTAAGGTAACTCTGACGCGTTCGGGAACAAGTCCCTTTGTCAAAGAGTTAACTCTTTGACAAAGGGACTTGTTCCCGAAACGCGTCAGAGTTACCCTGTACCCCTCACTTGTCATGAATAAACTATTTTTTAACCCTTTTTTCTGGTTTGTGGCCCCACTCCTTGCTATTGCTGTGCTCCGTTTTGGACCTCTTGGGACACCCATTCTCCCCCTGTATAGCACAGGTACCCCCCCTCTCCCCTGTACAGCACAGGTACCCCCTCTCACCTGTGTAGTACAGGTACCCCCCCTCTCACCTGTATAGTACAGGTAGCCCCCTCTCACCTGTGTAGTACAGGTAGCCCCCCTCTCACCTGTGTAGTACAGGTAGCCCCCCTCTCACCTGTGTAGTACAGGTAGCCCCCCTCTCACCTGTGTAGTACAGGTAGCCCCCCACTCACCTGTATAGCACTGGTACCCCCCCCCCTCTCACCTGTGTAGTACAGGTAGCGGGCCCACTCGTTGTTGTTGGCCAGCTCGGGGAACACGGACTTGGACACCAGTTTCTCGGCCTGGTCGTACAGGTTGTAGTGCAGGTAATTCCTGAGCAGCAGGTTGAGCAGCGTGGCCTGTCGTCGCGTCGGTCGTGTCGAGCGTGGCCGTGCGCAGCCGCGCGTGCAGGAAGCTGCGGGGGGAGACGCGCCGGCGCTCGTTACGTTATCAGCTCCTCTGGCGAGGGAGCACCGGTAACCCCTTCACTGCCAAAGCGGGCCTGCCTGGGGGCGGGAGGGGAGGGGGGGAGGGGCGCGAGGAGGGGGAGGGAGGGGGGGAGGTGGGGAGGAAGGAGGGGAGGGGGGGGAAGGAAGGGGGGGGAGGGAGGGGAGGGGGAGGGAGGGGAGGGGTGGGGGAGGGGAGGGGTGGGGAGGGAGGGGAGGGGGAGGGAGGGGGCGAGGTTTGAGCCCGGCACTCACCTCCTGACTTCGTCCAGCTTGTTGAGGAACTCGTAGATCCGCGAGTGGTAATAGTAACACTTTGCCACCACCAGGTCCAGCGACCGGCGGTTCTGGGGGATAATCTTCTGCATCAGATCGTCCGACACCTTCTGAGCCTGGGAGGGGGGGAGAGGAGCCCATGAGGGGGGGGGGGGAGGGAGAGTAGCCCATGAGTAGGGGAAGGGGGGGAGAGGAGGCCATGAGGCTCCTGTAAGAATGGCTCCTCCTCCCCCCGGGGCCCGGCTCTCACCTCTGTGCATCGCTCGCTGTTACCCTGCCCCCCCCCCCCCGGGGGCCCGGCTCTCACCTCTTTATATCGCTTGCTGTTCATCAGATGAATGACCAGCAACAGCTGCAGATACGTTTCTACTTCGGGGAGCAGGGGGGCAGCGGCGGCCTTCCCTGTGCGAGGCCGAAACTGCACGTCCCCCTCGGTGTCCATTAGCTGGGGGAGGAGGGGGAGAGAGAGGGGAGGTGGGGAAAGGAGAGGGGGGGGGAAAGGAGAGAGGGGGGGGGAAGGAGAGAGAGGGGGGGGAAGGAGAGAGGGAGGGGGGGGGAAGGAGAGAGGGAGGGGGGGGGAAGGAGAGAGGGAGGGGGGGAAGGAGAGAGGGAAGGGGGGAAGGAGAGAGGGGGGAGGGAAGGAGAGAGAGGGAGGGGGGGAAGGAGAGAGGGGGGGAAGGAGAGAGGGGAGAAGGAGAGAGGGGGGAAGGAGAGAGGGGGGAAGGAGAGAGGGGGGAGGGAGGAGAGAGAGGGGGGGAAGGAGAGAGGAGGGAGGGAGGAGAGGGGGAGAGAGAGATCAGTGACTATTGGATGAAAATGTCCACTGACTTGAACAGAAGTTTCCGTGCAGTAGGTGCAAGTGGTCACTTCTATTATCCCCCCGCGGGTCCCCTCACCTCCTCCAGGAAGCCCAGCAGGAGGTCACGTGTGGCCGGGTTGGAGGTGAAGAAGCCATTGATGGCCTTGTGTAGCACGTAAGGGTTGAGTCTGCGGGAGGTGGAGGGGAGAGCACGCAGGGCTCGCAGGACGAAGCGCGGCTCCTTCCCGGACACTGCCTTCTCTATCTGCTTCAACATGCTCCTTAATGTCTGCGAGAGAGATATATACAGATATATACACACAGACACGGCCTTCTCTATCTGCCTCACATGCTCCTTAATGTCTGTGAGAGATATATACAGATATATACACACAGACACGGCCCTCTCTGCTTCACATGCTCCTTAATGTCTGCGAGAGATATATACAGATATATACACACAGACACGGCCCTCCCTGCTTCACATGCTCCTTAATGTCTGCGAGAGAGATATATACAGATATATACAAAGACACGGCCCTCCTATCTGCCTCACATGCTCCTTAATGTCTGTGAGAGATATATACAGATATATACACATAGACACGGCCCTCTCTGCTTCACATGCTCCTTAATGTCTGCGAGAGAGATATATACAGATATATACACATAGACACGGCCCTCTCTGCTTCACATGCTCCTTAATGTCTGCGAGAGAGATATATACAGATATACACACACAGACATGACCTTCTCTGCCTCACATGCTCCTTAATGTCTGCGAGAGAGATATATACAGATATATACACACAGACACGGCCTTCTCTATCTGCTTCACATGCTCCTTAATGTCTGCGAGAGAGATATATACAGATATATACACACAGACACGGCCTTCTCTATCTGCTTCACATGCTCCTTAATGTCTGTGAGAGATATATACAGATATATACACACAGACACGGCCCTCTCTGCTTCACATGCTCCTTAATGTCTGCGAGAGAGATATATACAGATATATACACACAGACACGGCCCTCTCTGCTTCACATGCTCCTTAATGTCTGCGAGAGAGATATATACAGATATATACACAGACACGGCCCTCTCTGCCTCACATGCTCCTTAATGCCTGTGAGAGAGATATATACAGATATACACACACAGACACGACCTTCTCTGCCTCACATGCTCCTTAATGTCTGCGAGAGAGATATATACAGATATATACACACAGACACGGCCTTCT
>NC_134505.1:85252-100252 GCF_040206685.1 Ascaphus truei
CACTGCAGTCCTCAGTACCCCCCCTCTCCCCCACAAGCAGGTCAGGTTTTCAGGATATCCCAGCTTCAGCACAGGAGGGTCAGTCTTTCGACTGAGCCAATGATTGAGCCACCTGTGCTGAAGCTGGGACCGATTGAGCCACCTGTGCTGAAGCTGGAACTGATTGAGCCACCTGTGCTGAAGCAGGGATATCCTGAAAACCTGACCAGTTGGGAGGGGGGGCGGGGAGGACTGCAGTTGAGACCCCCTGATGTAGATGAAACATGTGCGTTCCAGTTTGATCTGGATAAGCTCTGACAGGGCAGCGCCGCGTATAACTGGTTGCGTCTTCAGAGGGTTGGCGCAAACGAGATTGGCAAAACATTCCCTCACCCCCAACTCACCCACATTTTCGGGGGTCTCTGTTGTAAATGAAAACAATGGAGATTGTCAGCGCCCCGTGACATGCCAAGGGTCAGCGTATTTCCCCGTGACGTCCGGCGTCTCTGTCCTTGGTGCTGAAAGTTTGTACAGTTGGGAATTCGTCGGCATAGTTGGCAGGTTTTGGGTGGGGCAGAGACACACGGGGGTCTCCTTTATCCAAGTCTTGTGACCAGATTTATCAAGGGGGAGGAGGGGTTAAAAACTGGGTGCGATAAATGATAATAAACCTTTAGTCTTCTTTCTCTTCACTGCCCAAGAGGCCCTGGGAGGGCATCTCCTTTTTCTCCAGCGGCGGAATGGTTAAAGATGTAGGTTTCTTCGGCACAGTATTTAGACAATAACGTCCCGGGTTCTCAGAGTAACAGGGTAGTGAAGAAAAGGGTGTGGGAAGTGAGGCCCCAAAAAGGAGGGAGAAGCATGGTTCGGCAGACACAGGGACGTGGGGCATAGAGCCAGATTATTAATCGTTGGTGGGACCTTAGCCAGAGTGGGTCCTGTGTCTTCTTCTGGAGGCCACGTATGTGAGCACGGGCAGGATACACGGGTCACATTCATACGTGAGCGTGGGCAGGATACAAAGGTCACACCCATACGTGAGCGCGGGCAGGATACACGGGTCACATCCATACGTGAGCACGGGCAGGATACACGGGTCACACCCATACGTGAGCACGGGCAGGATACATGAGTCACATCCATATGTGAGCACGGGCAGGATACACGGGTCACATCCGTACATGCACACGGGCAGGATACACGGGTCACATCCATACGTGAGCACGGGCAGGATACATGAGTCACATCCATATGTGAGCACGGGCAGGATACACGGGTCACATCCGTACGTGAGCACGGGCAGGATACACGGGTCACATCCATACGTGAGCACGGGCAGGATACACGGGTCACATCCATACGTGAGCGCGGGCAGAATATACAGGTCACATCCATACGTGAGCACGGGCAGGATACACGGGTCACATCCATACGTGAGCACGGGCAGGATACATGAGTCACATCCATATGTGAGCACGGGCAGGATACACGGGTCACATCCGTACGTGAGCACGGGCAGGATACACGGGTCACATCCATACGTGAGCACGGGCAGCATACACGGGTCACATCCATACGTCAGCACGGGCAGGATATATGGGTCACATCCGTACGTGAGCACGGGCAGGATACACGGGTCCCATCCGTACATGAGCACGGGCAGGATACACGAGTGGGAAACTTTCTTCTTTAAACTTTTGCTATCTTCCATAGTCATCTTCCCCATATCGCAGCCTCACTTCCTTCCGTCCTCAGTTAGACGCTTGCGATTGTCTGGACCTGCTCTTGCATACTCAATGCTGTTTTTCGACATCTTGGGATTACTTCATTTCTTGTCGTTTCCTCAGTAACTGCTTCGTCTCATCTGCTATTTTCTTATCCGCGCTCTCAAGTGCCATCTTCACAAGCTTTTAATAATTGTTTGTTAAAGCGTCGCCACGATCTCTGAAACAAGCTGACGTGATTATTCAGTTCTAGTTGAAATTCTCTGCTGTTGTTCTTGAGGTTATTGATGTTGATGGTTTTGTCTTCGTTTGAATCCGTTACTTCTTCTTCCAGGCTCCGCGTTCGGATGTGATCTGCCGAGAACCCATCGGCGATCATTCCTTGTGCCACACCGGTTAGGATGGTGCAGCCTGTGCTCCTTGTTAGTTGGGATATAGTCCGTTTCACTCCATGGGGTCCATTCCATGTCCTTTTTCTGTTGGGATTCTTCTTGAAGGATGAATTGATGATGGAGAAGTTTTCCCATTCTGCAAATTCTCCCAATCTGTCCCCACGTTCAGTCCCGTCACCGTAACCCTACTTACCAACTGAGGCTACTTCTTTCTGCTGGGCACCACTCTTTGCTTTGACATCTCCCAGAATGCTCTTGAGGTGACAGTTTCCTTTGTTGTTGAGTTGGTTGGTTCCACGGTAGAAGTCTTCTGCTCCATTGTCCGTGGGACTTGATGTTGGAGCAGATCCTGGGATTATTTGAAGCCTGTATCTCTTTGTCACCTGAATGACGATTCCGTCTGCTCTCTCCGATGAGCTTCTCCATCTCATATGAACGATGAAACCTTCTCCCCCGATTCTCCCATTATCTGGACCTCTGTAATAGAATAGGTGACCTCCGATTTGGTGCTCAATGAGGCCTTCATCTTTTCTTCTAACTTCATTAAGGCCGACAATATCCCACTGAATCTCTTCCAGTTCCCCTCCCAGTTCCGGCCGTGCCGCTTCACAGGAGAGAGAGGGTCCGGCAGGTGTAGGTAGCCAGGTGTAGGTTAACATGTAGGCTTTTGCTTAACCTCCGGGGTCTGCCTTTCCCAGAACTGTGTCAAGGCCAAAGGCATTCCAACCTCCGGTGAACGAGGGCCATTGCGTGTCCCATATGGGGGGGTTGGGGCCTTACTTGCCAGGCCGGTCTCATTTACATGTTGGCAAATACCTTACATCTTCCAAACACTGAGGCAGTGACAAAGGTTTCAGGGAAGGATATATATATATATATTATACACAGGATGGAATAAACTCTAGAAAAGTAACTGATAGTGAAGACGTGGGTTGATGTTCATGTAAAGAATGCCAACAGTCCCTTTGCTGAAAGAGTAGTGGATGCAAAGAACAGCCTCCCGGTGGAGGTGTTAGAAGCAAATACAGAATTAAATGAAGTGAGAAAGATGTACTTTTGGAAGCCTCAAGCGAGCCCGACATACAAATGCAGGTCAGCGACCTTACAGAAGGCGAGGAGATGGTCGGAGATGGTCGGGCACGGAGTCCCCATCTGCTACGGACTTCTACGCGTCTGTATTTTCTGTGTGGCCTAAACCAGTAGGGGCTCAAGTACAGTCCTTTTCAGGATATACCTGCTTCAGCACAGGTGGCTCAATCAGTCCCTGCTTCAGCACAAGGGAGGGCTGAATCAGTCCTTGCTTCAGCACAGCTGGCTCAATCAATCCCAGCTTCAGCACCACAGGGAGCTCAATCAGTCCCTGCTTCAGCACAGGGCTCAATCAGTCCCTGCTTCAGCACAGGTGGTGTAATCAATCCCAGCTTCAGCACAGGAAGCTCAATCAGTCTCAGCTTCAGCACAGGGGAGCTCAATCAATCCCTGTTTCAGCACAGGTGGTTCAATCAGAGGTTCAGTCTTCGACTGAGCCTCTGATTGAGCCACCTGTGCTGAAGCTGGGATATCCTGAAAACCTGACCAGTTGGGGGTGCGGGGTGCGGGGGGCGGCTTGAGGACTGGAGTTGAGCTGACCCCCCCTCACCCTAAACCTTTGCCAGCCGCAGAATAGAATACTCTGCTAATATATCCCCCCTCTGCTAATCCCGGCCCCTCGGCTTTCTCGGTGTAATTCCCCGGGAGAGGCGCGTTGCTGCCCGCGCCGCTGCGTGTACGTTCCCAGAGACGCAGCGGCACATCGCCGAAGCCGTTTTATGAATGGAAGGTGCCGGGAGGAAGCTCAGCTCCCCGTAGTTCTCTCGGGTTTCTGATCCGTCTCCCAGCGGGGAAAGCGGGGAGGCAGCTGGTGAATTAAAGCTAAAGGTGCATTCAGATCGGGGGGGGGGGGTGTGTGTGTGTGTGTGTGTGTGTGTGTGTCACAAGCGCTAACGTGCTGCTCTTGTTATATGGGGTAAACCCCCCGGGAGACCCCTAGCTAGGTAGGGAGAACTCCTGAGAGACCCCTAGCTTGGTAGGGAGGGTGACCCCTAGCTAGGTAGGGAGACCCCCCGGGAGACTCCTAGCTTGGTAGGCAGGGTGACCCCTAGCTAGGTAGGGAGACCCCCTGGGAGACTCCTAGCTAGGTAGGGAGACCTCTAGCTAGGTAGGGAGACCCCCTGGGAGACTCCTAGCTAGGTAGGGAGACCTCTAGCTAGGTAGGGAGACCCCATAGCTAGGTAGGGAGACCCCTAGCTAGGTAGGGGGGGAGACCCCTAGCTAGGTAGGGAGACCCCCCCAGGAGACCCCTAGCTTGGTAGGGAGGGTGACCCCAAGCTAGGTAGCGAGACCCCCCGGGAGACCCCTAGCTTGGTAGGCAGGGTGACCCCTAGCTAGGTAGGGGGGAGACCCCTAGCTAGGTAGGGAGACCCCCCAGGAGACCCCTAGCTTGGTAGGGAGGGTGACCCCTAGCTAGGTAGGGAGACCCCCTGGGAGACCCCTAGCTAGTCTCAGCTTCAGCTTCAGCTCAGCTCTCTCTCTTGGCTGAGACGATTCCAGCTGCAGTGCCAGTTCCTGTACCGGTTCCAGGCAGGAGGTCCAGTCTGGTCAGGGCCAAGACAAGTTCCTGTAAGCACTGCAGTGGAGGACAACGGGGGAAATCTCTCTTGGGAGGTCCCTGCGACTAGGACTGCAGTGTATCCCCGGTATTCCCCAGTTGGGGGTATGCGTGCTGTCTGTGTATCTGTACTGTTGTTGATACTGTTCTCCAATAAATTAATTTTATAAACTCGTGTGTTTATGTCTGGTGAGCTGGATCCCTGGTATTAGTCCTGGTCTACCGTGACAGGGGTTATATGGGGTAATAGGAGGAGTTATAGGGAGCGGTTATATGGGGTAATAGGAGGAGTTATAGGGAGCGGTTATATGGGGTAATAGGAGGAGTTATAGGGAGCGGGTATGTGGGGTAATAGGAGGAGTTATAGGGAGGTGGTATATGGGGCAATAGGAGGGGTTATAGGGAGGGGGTATATGAGGTAATAGGAGGAGTTATTTTGGCAATAGGAGTTATAGGGAGGGGGTATATGGGGCAATAGGAGGTGTTATAGGGAGCGGTTATATGGGGCAATAGGAGTTATATGGGGTAATAGGAGGAGTTATTGGGAGGGGGTATATGGGGTAATAGGAGGAGTTATTGGGAGGGGTATATGAGGCAGTTATACTGTGGGGGGCACCACGGTGACATAATTTAACTCCTCCAGAGCTGGGAGGACTGGCACAGGCATTGCACCTTAACCCCTTTTTGACATTAATACCCCCCCTTCATAGTAGCATTGTGCACAGAGCGGTAGCGGCCACCAGCATCTCGACCCAAGAGCTTACCATCCATTTATAATATTCCGACTTGCAGGAGCGAGCGTTAGCCTCTCAAAACAGTTGGCGCGTTAAAATAGCCCCTCTCTACCGGCTCCGTCCGCGTGGGAGGGTAACGCACGCGATTCACTGCAGGCCAAAATCCTATTATTATTACAACACGTGGATTTTTCTTATTTATTTGCATGTAAACACACGGGAAGCGGTTTATTACTCACTGAGCCGCTCCCTCTCCTGCTTCACACTCACTGCCAGTCAGTGTCTTTACTCACTGAGCCGCTCCCTCTCGTGCTTCCCACTCAGTGCCAGTCAGTGTCTTTACTCACTGAGCCGCTCCCTCTCCTGCTTCCCACTCAGTGCCAGTCAGTGTCTTTACTCACTGAGCCGCTCCCTCTCCTGCTTCACACTCAGTGCCAGTCAGTGTCTTTACTCACTGAGCTGCTCCTTCTCCTGCTCCACACTCAGTGCCAGTCAGTGTCTTTACTCGCTGAGCCGCTCCCTCTCCTGCTTCACACTCAGTGCCAGTCAGTGTCTTTACTCACTGAGCCGCTCCCTCTCCTGCTTCACACTCAGTGCCAGTCAGTGTCTTTACTCACTGAGCCGCTCCTCCTGCTTCACACTCAGTGCCAGTCAGTGTCTTTACTCACTGAGCCGCTCCTTCCCCTGCTTCACACTCAGTGCCAGTCAGTGTCTTTACTCACTGAGCCGCTCCTTCTCCTGCTTCACACTCAGTGCCAGTCAGTGTCTTTACTCACTGAGCCGCTCCTTCTCCTGCTTCACACTCAGTGCCAGTCAGTGTCTTTACTCACTGAGCCGCTCCTCCTGCTTCACACTCAGTGCCAGTCAGTGTCTTTACTCACTGAGCCGCTCCTTCCCCTGCTTCACACTCAGTGCCAGTCAGTGTCTTTACTCACTGAGCCGCTCCTTCTCCTGCTTCACACTCAGTGCCAGTCAGTGTCTTTACTCACTGAGCCGCTCCTTCTCCTGCTTCACACTCAGTGCCAGTCAGTGTCTTTACTCACTGAGCCGCTCCTTCGCCTGCTTCACACTCAGTGCCAGTCAGTGTCTTTACTCACTGAGCCGCTCCCTCTCCTGCTTCACACTCAGTGCCAGTCAGTGTCTTTACTCACTGAGCCGCTCCCTCCCCTGCTTCACACTCAGTGCCAGTCAGTGTCTTTACTCACTGAGCCGCTCCTTCCCCTGCTTCACACTCAGTGCCAGTCAGTGTCTTTACTCACTGAGCCGCTCCCTCTCCTGCGTCACACTCAGTGCCAGTCAGTGTCTTTACTCACTGAGCCGCTCCCTCTCCTGCGTCACACTCAGTGCCAGTCAGTGTCTTTACTCACTGAGCCGCTCCCTCTCCTGCTTCACACTCAGTGCCAGTCAGTGTCTTTACTCACTGAGCCGCTCCTTCTCCTGCTTCACACTCAGTGCCAGTCAGTGTCTTTACTCACTGAGCCGCTCCTTCTCCTGCTTCACACTCAGTGCCAGTCAGTGTCTTTACTCACTGAGCCGCTCCTTCTCCTGCTTCACACTCAGTGCCAGTCAGTGTCTTTACTCACTGAGCCGCTCCTTCCCCTGCTTCACACTCAGTGCCAGTCAGTGTCTTTACTCACTGAGCCGCTCCTTCCCCTGCTTCACACTCAGTGCCAGTCAGTGTCTGTACTCACTGAGCCGCTCCCTCTCCTGCTTCACACTCAGTGCCAGTCAGTGTCTTTACTCACTGAGCCGCTCCTTCGCCTGCTTCACACTCAGTGCCAGTCAGTGTCTGTACTCACTGAGCCGCTCCCTCTCCTGCTTCACACTCAGTGCCAGTCAGTGTCTTCACTCACTGAGCCGCTCCTTCTCCTGCTTCACACTCAGTGCCAGTCAGTGTCTTTACTCACTGAGCCGCTCCTTCTCCTGCTTCACACTCAGTGCCAGTCAGTGTCTTTACTCACTGAGCCGCTCCTTCCCCTGCTTCACACTCAGTGCCAGTCAGTGTCTTTACTCACTGAGCCGCTCCCTCTCCTGCTTCACACTCAGTGCCAGTCAGTGTCTTTACTCACTGAGCCGCTCCTTCGCCTGCTTCACACTCAGTGCCAGTCAGTGTCCTTACTCACTGAGCCGCTCCTTCTCCTGCTTCACACTCAGTGCCAGTCAGTGTCTTTACTCACTGAGCCGCTCCTTCCCCTGCTTCACACTCACTGCCAGTCAGTGTCTTTACTCACTGAGCCGCTCCCTCTCCTGCGTCACACTCAGTGCCAGTCAGTGTCTTTACTCACTGAGCCGCTCCTTCGCCTGCTTCACACTCACTGCCAGTCAGTGTCTTTACTCACTGAGCCGCTCCCTCTCCTGCGTCACACTCAGTGCCAGTCAGTGTCTTTACTCACTGAGCCGCTCCTTCGCCTGCTTCACACTCAGTGCCAGTCAGTGTCTTTACTCACTGAGCCGCTCCTTCCCCTGCTTCCCACTCAGTGCCAGTCAGTGTCTTTACTCACTGAGCCGCTCCCTCTCCTGCTTCACACTCACTGCCAGTCAGTGTCTTTACTCACTGAGCCGCTCCTTCTCCTGCTTCACACTCTGTGCCAGTCAGTGTCTTTACTCACTGAGCCGCTCCCTCTCCTGCTTCACACTCAGTGCCAGTCAGTGTCTTTACTCACTGAGCCGCTCCTTCTCCTGCTTCACACTCAGTGCCAGTCAGTGTCTTTACTCACTGAGCCGCTCCTTCGCCTGCTTCACACTCAGTGCCAGTCAGTGTCTGTACTCACTGAGCCGCTCCCTCTCCTGCTTCACACTCAGTGCCAGTCAGTGTCTTTACTCACTGAGCCGCTCCTTCTCCTGCGTCACACTCAGTGCCAGTCAGTGTCTTTACTCACTGAGCCGCTCCTTCGCCTGCTTCACACTCAGTGCCAGTCAGTGTCTGTACTCACTGAGCCGCTCCCTCTCCTGCTTCACACTCAGTGCCAGTCAGTGTCTTTACTCACTGAGCCGCTCCTTCTCCTGCTTCACACTCTGTGCCAGTCAGTGTCTTTACTCACTGAGCCGCTCCCTCTCCTGCTTCACACTCAGTGCCAGTCAGTGTCTTTACTCACTGAGCCGCTCCTTCCCTTGCTTCCCACTCAGTGCCAGTCAGTGTCTTTACTCACTGAGCCGCTCCCTCTCCTGCTTCACACTCAGTGCCAGTCAGTGTCTTTACTCACTGAGCCGCTCCCTCTCCTGCTTCACACTCAGTGCCAGTCAGTGTCTTTACTCACTGAGCCGCTCCCTCTCCTGCTTCACACTCAGTGCCAGTCAGTGTCTTTACTCACTGAGCCGCTCCCTCCCCTGCTTCACACTCAGTGCCAGTCAGTGTCTTTACTCACTGAGCCGCTCCCTCTCCTGCGTCACACTCAGTGCCAGTCAGTGTCTTTACTCACTGAGCCGCTCCCTCTCCTGCGTCACACTCAGTGCCAGTCAGTGTCTTTACTCACTGAGCCGCTCCCTCTCCTGCTTCACACTCAGTGCCAGTCAGTGTCTTTACTCACTGAGCCGCTCCTTCTCCTGCTTCACACTCAGTGCCAGTCAGTGTCTTTACTCACTGAGCCGCTCCTTCTCCTGCTTCACACTCAGTGCCAGTCAGTGTCTTTACTCACTGAGCCGCTCCTTCTCCTGCTTCACACTCAGTGCCAGTCAGTGTCTTTACTCACTGAGCCGCTCCTTCCCCTGCTTCACACTCAGTGCCAGTCAGTGTCTTTACTCACTGAGCCGCTCCTTCCCCTGCTTCACACTCAGTGCCAGTCAGTGTCTGTACTCACTGAGCCGCTCCCTCTCCTGCTTCACACTCAGTGCCAGTCAGTGTCTTTACTCACTGAGCCGCTCCTTCGCCTGCTTCACACTCAGTGCCAGTCAGTGTCTGTACTCACTGAGCCGCTCCCTCTCCTGCTTCACACTCAGTGCCAGTCAGTGTCTTCACTCACTGAGCCGCTCCTTCTCCTGCTTCACACTCAGTGCCAGTCAGTGTCTTTACTCACTGAGCCGCTCCTTCTCCTGCTTCACACTCAGTGCCAGTCAGTGTCTTTACTCACTGAGCCGCTCCTTCTCCTGCTTCACACTCAGTGCCAGTCAGTGTCTTTACTCACTGAGCCGCTCCTTCCCCTGCTTCACACTCAGTGCCAGTCAGTGTCTTTACTCACTGAGCCGCTCCCTCTCCTGCTTCACACTCAGTGCCAGTCAGTGTCTTTACTCACTGAGCCGCTCCTTCGCCTGCTTCACACTCAGTGCCAGTCAGTGTCCTTACTCACTGAGCCGCTCCTTCTCCTGCTTCACACTCAGTGCCAGTCAGTGTCTTTACTCACTGAGCCGCTCCTTCCCCTGCTTCACACTCACTGCCAGTCAGTGTCTTTACTCACTGAGCCGCTCCCTCTCCTGCGTCACACTCAGTGCCAGTCAGTGTCTTTACTCACTGAGCCGCTCCTTCGCCTGCTTCACACTCACTGCCAGTCAGTGTCTTTACTCACTGAGCCGCTCCCTCTCCTGCGTCACACTCAGTGCCAGTCAGTGTCTTTACTCACTGAGCCGCTCCTTCGCCTGCTTCACACTCAGTGCCAGTCAGTGTCTTTACTCACTGAGCCGCTCCTTCCCCTGCTTCCCACTCAGTGCCAGTCAGTGTCTTTACTCACTGAGCCGCTCCCTCTCCTGCTTCACACTCACTGCCAGTCAGTGTCTTTACTCACTGAGCCGCTCCTTCTCCTGCTTCACACTCTGTGCCAGTCAGTGTCTTTACTCACTGAGCCGCTCCCTCTCCTGCTTCACACTCAGTGCCAGTCAGTGTCTTTACTCACTGAGCCGCTCCTTCTCCTGCTTCACACTCAGTGCCAGTCAGTGTCTTTACTCACTGAGCCGCTCCTTCGCCTGCTTCACACTCAGTGCCAGTCAGTGTCTGTACTCACTGAGCCGCTCCCTCTCCTGCTTCACACTCAGTGCCAGTCAGTGTCTTTACTCACTGAGCCGCTCCTTCTCCTGCTTCACACTCAGTGCCAGTCAGTGTCTTTACTCACTGAGCCGCTCCTTCTCCTGCTTCACACTCAGTGCCAGTCAGTGTCTTTACTCACTGAGCCGCTCCTTCGCCTGCTTCACACTCAGTGCCAGTCAGTGTCTGTACTCACTGAGCCGCTCCCTCTCCTGCTTCACACTCAGTGCCAGTCAGTGTCTTTACTCACTGAGCCGCTCCTTCTCCTGCTTCACACTCTGTGCCAGTCAGTGTCTTTACTCACTGAGCCGCTCCCTCTCCTGCTTCACACTCAGTGCCAGTCAGTGTCTTTACTCACTGAGCCGCTCCTTCCCTTGCTTCCCACTCAGTGCCAGTCAGTGTCTTTACTCACTGAGCCGCTCCCTCTCCTGCTTCACACTCAGTGCCAGTCAGTGTCTTTACTCACTGAGCCGCTCCCTCTCCTGCTTCACACTCAGTGCCAGTCAGTGTCTTTACTCACTGAGCCGCTCCTTCGCCTGCTTCACACTCAGTGCCAGTCAGTGTCTGTACTCACTGAGCCGCTCCCTCTCCTGCTTCACACTCAGTGCCAGTCAGTGTCTTTACTCACTGAGCCGCTCCTTCTCCTGCTTCACACTCAGTGCCAGTCAGTGTCTTTACTCACTGAGCCGCTCCTTCTCCTGCTTCACACTCAGTGCCAGTCAGTGTCTTTACTCACTGAGCCGCTCCTTCTCCTGCTTCACACTCAGTGCCAGTCAGTGTCTTTACTCACTGAGCCGCTCCTTCCCCTGCTTCACACTCAGTGCCAGTCAGTGTCTTTACTCACTGAGCCGCTCCCTCTCCTGCTTCACACTCAGTGCCAGTCAGTGTCTTTACTCACTGAGCCGCTCCTTCGCCTGCTTCACACTCAGTGCCAGTCAGTGTCCTTACTCACTGAGCCGCTCCTTCTCCTGCTTCACACTCAGTGCCAGTCAGTGTCTTTACTCACTGAGCCGCTCCTTCCCCTGCTTCACACTCACTGCCAGTCAGTGTCTTTACTCACTGAGCCGCTCCCTCTCCTGCGTCACACTCAGTGCCAGTCAGTGTCTTTACTCACTGAGCCGCTCCTTCGCCTGCTTCACACTCACTGCCAGTCAGTGTCTTTACTCACTGAGCCGCTCCCTCTCCTGCTTCACACTCACTGCCAGTCAGTGTCTTTACTCACTGAGCCGCTCCTTCTCCTGCTTCACACTCTGTGCCAGTCAGTGTCTTTACTCACTGAGCCGCTCCCTCTCCTGCTTCACACTCAGTGCCAGTCAGTGTCTTTACTCACTGAGCCGCTCCTTCCCTTGCTTCCCACTCAGTGCCAGTCAGTGTCTTTACTCACTGAGCCGCTCCCTCTCCTGCTTCACACTCAGTGCCAGTCAGTGTCTTTACTCACTGAGCCGCTCCTTCTCCTGCTTCACAATCAGTGCCAGTCAGTGTCTTTACTCACTGAGCCGCTCCCTCCCCTGCTTCACACTCACTGCCAGTCAGTGTCTTTACTCACTCAGCCGCTCCTTCTCCTGCTTCACACTCAGTGCCAGTCAGTGTCTTTACTCACTGAGCTGCTCCTTCTCCTGCCTCACACTCAGTGCCAGTCAGTGTCTTTACTCACTGAGCCGCTCCCTCCCCTGCTTCACACTCAGTGCCAGTCAGTGTCTTTACTCACTGAGCCGCTCCCTCCCCTGCTTCACACTCAGTGCCAGTCAGTGTCTTTACTCACTGAGTCGCTCCCTCTCCTGCTTCACACTCAGTGCCAGTCAGTGTCTTTACTCACTGAGCCGCTCCTTCTCCTGCTTCACACTCAGTGCCAGTCAGTGTCTTTACTCACTGAGCCGCTCCCTGTCCTGCTTCACACTCAGTGCCAGTCAGTGTCTTTACTCACTGAGCCGCTCCCTCTCCTGCTTCACACTCAGTGCCAGTCAGTGTCTTTACTCACTGAGCCGCTCCCTCTCCTGCTTCACACTCAGTGCCAGTCAGTGTCTTTACTCACTGAGCCGCTCCCTCTCGTGCTTCACACTCAGTGCCAGTCAGTGTCTTTACTCACTGAGCCGCTCCCTCCCCTGCGTCACACTCAGTGCCAGTCAGTGTCTTTACTCACTGAGCCGCTCCTTCTCCTGCTTCACACTCAGTGCCGGTCAGTGTCTTTACTCACTGAGCCGCTCCCTCTCCTGCTTCACACTCAGTGCCAGTCAGTGTCTTTACTCACTGAGCCGCTCCCTCTCCTGCTTCACACTCAGTGCCAGTCAGTGTCTTTACTCACTGAGCTGCTCCTCCTCCTGCTTCACACTCGGTGCCAGTCAGTGTCTTTACTCGCTGAGCCGCTCCCTCTCCTGCTTCACACTCAGTGCCAGTCAGTGTCTTTACTCACTGAGCCGCTCCCTCTCCTGCTTCACACTCAGTGCCAGTCAGTGTCTTTACTCACTGAGCCGCTCCTTCTCCTGCTTCACACTCACTGCCAGTCAGTGTCTTTACTCACTGAGCCGCTCCTTCGCCTGCTTCACACTCAGTGCCAGTCAGTGTTTTTACTCACTGAGCCGCTCCTTCTCCTGCTTCACACTCACTACCAGTCAGTGTCTTTACTCACTGAGCCGCTCCTTCGCCTGCTTCACACTCACTGCCAGTCAGTGTCTTTACTCACTGAGCCGCTCCTTCGCCTGCTTCACACTCACTGCCAGTCAGTGTCTTTACTCGCTGAGCCGCTCCCTCTCCTGCTTCACACTCAGTGCCAGTCAGTGTCTTTACTCACTGAGCCGCTCCCTCTCCTGCTTCACACTCAGTGCCAGTCAGTGTCTTTACTCACTGAGCCGCTCCCTCTCCTGCTTCACACTCACTGCCAGTCAGTGTCTTTACTCACTGAGCCGCTCCTTCTCCTGCTTCACACTCACTGCCAGTCAGTGTCTTTACTCACTGAGCCGCTCCTTCTCCTGCTTCACACTCAGTGCCAGTCAGTGTCTTTACTCACTGAGCCGCTCCTTCTCCTGCTTCACACTCAGTGCCAGTCAGGTTCTTTACTCACTGAGCCGCTCCCTCTCCTGCTTCACACTCAGTGCCAGTCAGTGTCTTTACTCACTGAGCCGCTCCCTCTCCTGCTTCACACTCAGTGCCAGTCAGTGTCTTTACTCACTGAGCCGCTCCCTCTCCTGCTTCACACTCAGTGCCAGTCAGTGTCTTTACTCACTGAGCCGCTCCCTCTCCTGCTTCACACTCAGTGCCAGTCAGTGTCTTTACTCACTGAGCCGCTCCTTCCCCTGCTTCACACTCAGTGCCAGTCAGTGTCTTTACTCACTGAGCCGCTCCTTCGCCTGCTTTACACTCAGTGGCAGTCAGTGTCTTTACTCACTGAGCCGCTCCTTCTCCTGCTTCACACTCACTGCCAGTCAGTGTCTTTACTCACTGAGCCGCTCCTTCTCCTGCTTCACACTCAGTGGCAGTCAGTGTCTTTACTCACTGAGCCGCTCCTTCTCCTGCTTCACACTCAGTGCCAGTCAGTGTCTTTACTCACTGAGCCGCTCCCTGTCCTGCTTCACACTCAGTGCCAGTCAGTGTCTTTACTCACTGAGCCGCTCCCTCTCCTGCTTCACACTCAGTGCCAGTCAGTGTCTTTACTCACTGAGCCGCTCCCTCTCCTGCTTCACACTCAGTGCCAGTCAGTGTCTTTACTCACTGAGCCGCTCCCTCTCGTGCTTCACACTCAGTGCCAGTCAGTGTCTTTACTCACTGAGCCGCTCCCTCCCCTGCGTCACACTCAGTGCCAGTCAGTGTCTTTACTCACTGAGCCGCTCCTTCTCCTGCTTCACACTCAGTGCCAGTCAGTGTCTTTACTCACTGAGCCGCTCCTTCTCCTGCTTCACACTCAGTGCCGGTCAGTGTCTTTACTCACTGAGCCGCTCCCTCTCCTGCTTCACACTCAGTGCCAGTCAGTGTCTTTACTCACTGAGACGCTCCTTCTCCTGCTTCACACTCAGTGCCACTCAGTGTCTTTACTCACTGAGCCGCTCCCTCTCCTGCTTCACACTCAGTGCCAGTCAGTGTCTTTACTCACTGAGCTGCTCCTCCTCCTGCTTCACACTCGGTGCCAGTCAGTGTCTTTACTCGCTGAGCCGCTCTCTCTCCTGCTTCACACTCAGTGCCAGTCAGTGTCTTTACTCACTGAGCCGCTCCCTCTCCTGCTTCACACTCAGTGTCAGTCAGTGTCTTTACTCACTGAGCCGCTCCCTCTCCTGCTTCACACTCACTGCCAGTCAGTGTCTTTACTCACTGAGCCGCTCCCTCTCCTGCTTCACACTCAGTGCCAGTCAGTGTCTGTACTCACTGAGCCGCTCCTTCCCCTGCTTCACACTCAGTGCCAGTCAGTGTCTTTACTCACTGAGCCGCTCCTTCTCCTGCTTCACACTCACTACCAGTCAGTGTCTTTACTCACTGAGCCGCTCCTTCGCCTGCTTCACACTCACTGCCAGTCAGTGTCTTTACTCACTGAGCCGCTCCTTCTCCTGCTTCACACTCACTGCCAGTCAGTGTCTTTACTCGCTGA